>NC_057812.1:100424404-100433892 GCF_018294505.1 Triticum aestivum
GGGGCCGCGCCCCGCCGCCTTCCCTCGCCGCCCGGGTCCGCTGCCCCGCCGCCCGGCCTCCTCTCCTCGCCGGCAAGCTCCGGCCCAGCCCCTCCTACTCTGGCGACGAACTCCGGTGAGGATCCGGCGATCCTCGATCCGTGCGCCAGATCCAGATCCGTGAACAGTAAACCCTAATCCGGAGGTTGATTTTTCTCTAAGTCCCGAAATTGCAGATCCAAGTGCTCCTATTCATAGCTCCGTAACTTTGCATGCATAGCTCTGATTCATGCATATAGCATATCGAAATGTTCATCTCAGAGAGTACATAATTTCATTCCATTGCATCATTTTCATTTGAGCTCATCTTGATGCCCGAAATGCTGTTAGAATAGAGCTACTTGAGTTAATTGTCAGATCTGCTACTCCATTTAGGTTTTTGTCATTTTTGCCATGATTATTGTGTGCATGCTATGCCCTGATGATCTACATATGTTTTGTTAAGGGTTTTGTCATCTTTCCATAGGTGCAACCCATGTATTTTTGTGATGTGTGTGGTGGCTAGTGCAAGCTTGCAAAGTGGTGCACTTGCTAATTCTGTTTTCAGGGACTTAGCAATTCCACTAAGTCCTTGATCTATTTATCTCATGATGCCATATGTTCATGTTGTTTCGTAGTGATCTGTGCCTCTTTTGAGGATGATCAGCAAGGATGTTTTGTTAATATTGTAGTGCTCTATCCATCCATGTCTTTGTTTGCAATTATGGAGCACCCTAGCTTGAGTCAATCGAGCTCTACTTTTGCTTCTTTGTGAATCTGTGAAGATTGTCAACTTGTTTACAATTTTGCCGGTGATGTTGTAGTTGATCCGTGCATGTTATGACATTGTTCTTGCCATGTGTAGCTTGCATTTTGTGCCTTCTTGATGGATGTATGCTTGTCTTGCCATGACTTGCACCGTAGTGAGTGCATCGAGCTCGTAAACATGCCTACTTGAGTTATATTTCAGCATGCTCCAGTTTTCACTAAGTCTGAAAACTGATTATGTTTTTGCTATGTTCACATGCTTGCAATTGTATTTTCTGATCCCTTTTGGCTCAAGGTCACTAAGGGACTTTTGTTAAGCTCTTTGAGTAGCTCCATGCCATGCTTTACTTTGCCATGTTCAGGTCCTGTAGCATGTAGTTTTGTTGCTCCGAAGAGTGCTACCTGATCTGAAATTCCAGACAAGTATTAATTTCATCAAGTCTGAGATCTGTTTGCCATTTGCATTTTTGCCATGCTTGTTTGAACCTATTAATGGATGAATTGGCCGTAGCTCAGTGCTAGACTTTTGTTAAGCATCTTGAATGCATCCCTGCCATGTATCTTGTTGTCATGTTTGGGTGCTGTATCATGTTCATCTCATTGCATTTAGATGGCTACTTGCTGTAAATCGCAGACCGGTGTCATTTTTGAATCGCTTGCCATTTCCAAACCGTAACTCCGATTCCGGTGTTCTTTATATCATTTTCAAGCGATTTCATCTCATCTTTCCAGTGGCACACTTGGATTTCCAAGTTGAGGCCAGGTTCTTGCATTTTCCTGTCACATCTTGCATTTTGCATCCCGCATCGCATCCCGCATAGCATATCATATTTGCATCATTTTGTTTGATCCTTGCACGTGGTTGATTGTGTCCTTGTTTCTTGTTTGTCTTGTTTGGGTAGAGCCGGGAGACGAGTTCGCTAACAAGGAGCCCGTTGAGTTTTCTTTCGAGGATCCAGTCAACTCTGACAACTGTGCAGGCAAGATGATCATACCCTCGAAATCACTACTATCTTTGCTATGCTAGTTTGCTCGCTCTTTTGCTATGCCAATGCTACGATACCTACCACTTGATTTAAAGCCTCCCAAATTGCCATGTCAAACCTCTAACCCACCTTGTCCTAGCAAACCATTGATTGGCTATGTTACCGCTTTGCTCAGCCCTCTTATAGCGTTGCTAGTTGCAGGTGAAGATTGGAGGCCGTTCCTTGTTGGAACATTTATTTACTTGTTGGGATATCATTATATTGCTATGTTATCTGAATGCATCTATATACTTGGTAAAGGGTGGAAGGCTCGGCCTCTCGCCTAGTGTTTTGTTCCACTCTTGCCGCCCTAGTTTCCGTCATATCGGTGTTATGTTCCCGGATTTTGCGTTCCTTACGCGGTTGGGTTATAATGGGAACCCCTTGATAGTTCGCCTTGATTAAAGCTTTTCCAGCAATGCCCAACCTTGGTTTTACCATTTGCCACCTAGCCTCTTTTTCCCTTGGGTTTCCGGAGCCCGAGGGTCATCTTATTTAACCCCCCCGGGCCAGTGCTCCTCTAAGTGTTGGTCCGAACTGAGCTGCCTGCGGGGCCACCTCGGGGAAACTTGAGGGTTGGTTTTTCTCGTAGCTAGTCTCATCTGAGTGTGCCCTGAGAACGAGATATGTGCAGCTCCTATCGGGATTTGTCAGCACATTCGGGCGGTGTTGCTGGTCTTGTTTTAACCTGTCGAAATGTCTTGAAGAACCAAGATACCGAGTCTGATCGGAATGTCTTGGGAGGAGGTATATTCCTTCGTTGACCGTGAGAGCTCGTCATGGGCTAAGTTGGGATTTGAACTTTCGAAAGCCGTGTCCGCGGTTATGGGCAGATGGGAATTTGTTAATGTCCGGTTGTAGATAACTTGAACCTTAACTTAATTAAAATGAATCAACTGAGTGTGTTACCGTGATGGCCTCTTCTCGGCGGAGTCCGGGAAGTGGACACGGTGTTGGAGTAATGTTTGCGCAGGTTGTCCTCTAGTTTCTCGTTCGTGCTTTGCCTCCTCTTCTCGCTCTCTTCTGCGAATAAGTTAGCCACCATATATGCTAGTCGCTTGTTGCAGCTCCACATATTTTACCTTGCCTTTCCTATAAGCTTAAATAGTCTTGATCGCGAGGGTGCGAGATTGCTGAGTCCCTGTGGCTCACAGATTACTATTACACCAGATGCAGGGCCTGATGATTCCGCTCCAGGAGACACACTTAAGCTCAAGTGGGAGTTCGATGAAGACTCTCAACGTTACTATGTTTCTTTTCCCAATGATCAGTAGTGGTGCCCAGTTGGGGGTGAACGAGACCGTGTCGCATGTTGGGTTCTCTTTTATTTTGGCGCCGTAGTCGGGCCATGAGTGTTTGGATGATGTAATGTTATTTATGTATTTGATTGACGTGGCGAGTGTAGGCCAACTATGTTATCTCCCCTTTATTATTATATTACATGGGATGTTGTGAAGATTGCCTAACTTGCGACATATTCCTTCAATGCGATTATGCCTCTAAGTCGTGCCTCGACACGTGGGAGATATAGTCGCATCGAGGGTGTTACAAGTTGGTAATCAGAGCCTTCCCCGACCTTAGGAGCCCCATTGCTTGATCGTTTTAGCGGCCGAGTTGTGTCTAGAAAAATGTTTTGAGTCATTTAGGAATTATATCGGAGAGTTTAGGAATTATTTTTACTTCCCAGTCTCCTCATCGCTCTGGTAAGGCATCCTGACGTAGAGTTTTGACTCTTCTCTTCTCAAATTTCACTAAATTTTTTTTAGGATCACGCGGGTATCTTGGAATCGTTCCGATGGTTTTATGGTGAGAACATTGTCTTGGTGCCTCCTGTCAGGGGTCTTGTGGAAGTGTCCCGGGGAGTTGAGCTCTGAGGTGTTGTCATCATAATTTTATCGTTGCAGTTCTGGAATACCTGAGTTTAGTACGCCGACATCGAAAATCTCTTTTATGCAGTTCGTTGGTGAGATAACCTCGACGCCACCCAGTATTGGGGTGGGAGTTCGGGAGTATCGCCATAACTTGCATAACGGATGCTTTTCGAAGGTTGAGGTAGATGGTTTCCGAAGTTTTCTTGGTTATGTGTTGAAGGATGGATACAGCTGGATGTAGGATTTGCTAGATTTGTGTGAGATATTATGCTTCCCCTGTATCCCCAACACCTGATTGCATAACCGGAAAGGTTCGGGAGTTTCATAGGTGGGAATTCTTGTAGCTCTAGTTCTTCTTCCACGGATATTGGTTTGAGATTGGGATTTCTTACCGATTATTCATTCTTGATCTGTACCTTGTTGATTTATTTCTCTACCTTAATTCTACGTGGCTTCGCAATTTATGGATATGTGACCATTTCAAGAGGAATGCATTCGTTCATTTTGTTCGGATGTGAAGACTATATGTTGCAATTTTCATTCCGTTGGATTCAGCTTCAATATTTGTCTGTCAATGTGCTAATGGTGGTCAACCTCTTCAGAATGGCTCCTCCAACGCGCACGACTCTGAATCCTGATCTGCCACCACCTCCACCTCCTCCGGAGGCATGGCAAGTTGTGATGGCCGCAACCAATGCAAACACACAGTTGATCATGCAAATTCTTCAAGAGCGCAATCAAGGCAACCAAGGGAATCAATGCAACAATCAGAATCACTTTGCTACACTCAACCAGTTCCTTGCTAATGGGCCAAAGACTTTCAGCAATTGTGTTGAGGCAACCGATGCTAGCAATTGGCTTGTGGATCTGTGCAAGCATTTTGAGTGCAGTAACGTCAGGCCTGAGGACTTTGTTAAGTTCGCTTCCTTCCAACTCAAAGATCAAGCGGCAGAATGGTTCCAGCAATACAAGGATTCCAGAGGTGGACGTGTTATCACTTGGGATGATTTCCGTCGGGATTTCCGAGCTCATCATATTCCTCAGAGCGTGGTTGAAAGCAAGCGTGAGGAATTCCGCAACCTGAAGCAAGGCTCTTTGTCTGTCTATGACTACAACAAGTTGTTCCAGAAGCTCGCCCGCTTTGCCAAGCAGGACGTGCCTGATGAGAAGAGCATGATATACCAGTTCAGGGGTGGTCTCAGAGAAGAAATTTAGCTAGCTCTTGTTCTCTTCGAGCCCTTGAGATACAGTGAGTTCTACAACATGGCACTGAAGCAAGAGGCTGCTCAGTTGAGGTGTGATACTTCCAAGAAGCGAGTGAGAGATGCTACTCCTTCTTCCTCTACTCAAGTGGCCAAGCAGCAGAAGTATTGGCTTCCTCCTCCTCTGTTCCGTCAGCCGTATCAGCAGAAGAGCAAAGATGGCAGTGGTTCTTCCCACCCACCCAACCCTCGCTTTCAGAACAAGGCTTCGTCTTAAGCTCCAAGATCGAGTGCTCCGTATCACCGTCCGCTTTCAGAGGTCACGTGCAACAAGTGCCAACAGAAGGGTGACTATGCCAACAAGTGTCTCAACCAGAGGCGTCTTCCTCCTCCTCCTCCTGTCAGATCGGCAAGTACAGTTGTGGTCAAGCATAACCCCAAGCATGCCAAGGTCAACTTGATGAATGCAGCTCAGGCAGAGGACTCGTCAGATGTGATCATGGGTAACCTTCCTATTAATGATTTTCCTGCAAAAGTACTTTTTGACTCTAGTGCATCGCATTCCTTCATGTCATTCCCATTTGCATCGGAGAACAATTTTAGCACTAAGGCTTTACCTAGAGCTATGCAAGTCGTCTCTCCGGCTAAGCGTTTGAGTTCTAGTATGATGGTTCCGGATATTTCTATCTTGATGGGTGATTTCAAGTTTCTGGCTTCTCCAATGATCCTTGGTAACTCGAATATTGATCTTATTCTCGGGATGGATTCGCTTTCTAAGCACAAGGCTCAGCTTGATTATGCAGCCAGGCAGATTCAATTGACTCATTCGTCTGAGGATGTAATTGTCTTTGCCGCTCGGGATAATACCATTCGTCTGTTTTCTCTCAATAAGAAGGGTGAACTGGATGCCATCTCGCAAATTCCAGTCGTTTGCGAATATCAAGACGTCTTTCCAGAAGAGCTTCCAGGAATGCCTCCGCACCGGCCAGTTGAATTCGTTATTGATCTTGAGCCTGGCATAGAACCTGTGTCCAAACATCCTTACAAGCTCGGACCTGAAGAGTTGAAGGAGCTGAAGAAGCAACTCGATATTCAAGAGAAAATGGGTCTCATCCGGCCTAGTTCTTCTCCGTGGGGTTGTGGTGTTCTTTTTGTGAAGAAGAAGGATGGAACGGACCGACTTTGTGTTGATTACCGTCCATTGAACTAGAAGACCATCAAGAACAAATACCCACTTTCCAACATCAATGAGCTGTTCAAACAACTCAAAGGTGCCCAAGTATTCTCCAAGCTTGATCTCCGTATGGGTTATCATCAGATTCGAATCCATGAGCAAGATATTCCCAAGACGGCTTTCAGGACAAGCTTTGGTTCATATGAATACACTGTCATGTCTTTTGGCCTCGTCAACGCTCCTCCGACGTTCTCTCGCATGATGAACTTCATCTTCAACGCCTACACCAATGACTTCGTTTTGGTCTATCTCGACGACATTCTGGTTTTGTCGAAGAACAAGGAAGATCATGCCAAGCACTTGTGTTTGGTACTCGATAAGCTCAGAGAACATCAGTTCTACGCCAAGTTCTCCAAGTGCAAATTTTGGCCCGATGAGGTTCTTTATCTTGGTCATATCATCTCTGCCAAGGGCATTGTGGTGAATCCCGAGAAGGTGTCTGCATTTGTGAATTGGGAACCTCCTCAGAACATGAAGCAACTCCGTAGCTTCCTCGGTCTCGCAAGCTATTGCCGAAGATTCGTTGAAAACTTTTCTAAGATCGCGAAGCCTCTCTCTAATCTTCTCCAGAAGCACGTCAAGTATGTTTGGTCTCCGGAGTGTGATATTGCTTTCAACACTTTGAAGGAGAAATTGATCACTGCTCCAGTTCTGACTCCGCCTGATGAATCCAAGCCGTACGATGTCTTTTGTGATGCCTCTCTCCAAGGTCTTGGCGCAGTATTGATGCAAGAGAAGAAAGTTGTTGCTTATACCTCTCGCTAATTGAAGCCTAATGAGAAGAACTACCCCACTCACGATCTCGAGTTGGCGGCAGTTGTGCATGCTCTTTTGACTTGGAGACATCTTCTATTGGGAAGAAAGGTGGACATTTTCACTGATCACAAGAGTCTCAAGTACATCTTCACTCAGCCTAATCTCAACATCAGGCAAACTCGATGGGTCGAAATGATTCAAGAGTATAATCCGAGTATTGAGTATACTCCAGGCAAGGCCAATGTGATTGCTGACGCATTGAGCAGGAAAGCCTACTGCAACAGTCTGATTCTCAAGCCTTATCAACCCGAGCTTTGTGAAGCTTTTCGCAAACTTAATCTGCAAGTTGTTCCTCAAGGTTTCCTCGCCAACCTTCAAGTCTCTCCTACCTTGGAAGACCAGATTCGCCAAGCCCAGCTTCTTGATGCTATGGTGAAAAAGGTGAAGATTGGGATTGCCAAGAGTCAACCCAAGTACAAGTACTACCACCTTGACGACAAGGATACTCTCTTTTTCGAGGATCGTATTGTTGTACCCAAAGGTGACCTCCGTAAAGTGATCTTGAACGAGGCTCACAATTCTCTCCTCTCCATCCACCCTGGGAGCACGAAGATGTATCAGGACCTCAAGCAGGCTTATTGGTGGACTCGAATGAAGCGCGAGATTGCTCAATTCGTGAATGAATGTGATGTCTGCAGAAGAGTGAAGGTAGAACACCAAAGGCCAGCAGGTCTCCTCCAACCTCTTGCCATTCCAGAATGGAAGTTTGACCACATTGAAATGGACTTCGTGACTGGGTTTCCAAAGTCCAAGCATGGCAATGATGCTATATTCGTTGTCATCGACAAACTCACCAAAGTGGCTCACTTTCTGCCTATCAAAGAGTCAATCACTGCAGCTCAATTGGCGGAACTCTATACCTCTCGTATTGTCTCTCTGCACAGTATTCCACAAGTGATCTCTTCAGACTGTGGCAGCATCTTTACCTCGAAATTTTGGGATTCTTTTCAGAAGGCCATGGGCACCAACATCCGCTTCAGCACAGCTTTCCATCCTCAAACTAGCAGTCAAGTCGAGCGTGTCAACCAGATTCTTGAAGATATGCTCAGGGCTTGTGTGATCTCCTTCGGCATGAAATGGGAGGATTGTCTTCCTTATGCTGAATTCTCCTACAACAACAGTTTTCAAGCAAGTTCGGGCAAGGCCCCATTTGAAATTCTGTATGGCAGGAAGTGTCGTACCCCTCTCAACTGGTCTGAAACCGGTGAACGTCAGCTGCTGGGTAATGACTTAATCACAGAGGCAGAAGAAATGTGCAAAGTCATTCGTGATAACCTCAAAGCAGCCCAATCCCGCTACAAGAGCTACTACGATAGTAAGCACCGTGATTTGTCTTTCGAGATCGGAGATCATGTTTACCTCCGCGTCTCTCCTATGAAAGGTACTCGTCGCTTCGGGATCAAAGGGAAGCTTGCCCCCAGATACGTGGGACCTTTCAAGATTGTCAGCAAGAGAGGCGACCTCGCCTATCAACTCGAGCTTCCTTCAAACTTTGCAAATGTTCATGACGTGTTCCATGTCTCTCAGCTTTGAAAGTGCTTCAAGACTACTGACCGCACCATCAACTTCGAGGACATTGAGCTCCAAGAAGATCTCTCCTATCACAAGCACCCAGTTGCTATTCTTGAAGAGACTGAACGCAAGACTCACAATAAGTCAATCAAATTTCTCAAAGTCAAGTGGTCACACCATTCCGACCGTGAAGCTACCTGGGAACGCGAGGATCACCTCCGTTCTGAGTACCCGACGTTCTTTCAGTCCTAGATCTCGGGACGAGATCCTTTCGTAGTGGTGGATGTTGTAACACCCCGGATGTAACTTTCCCAATTTGTACTCCAACTCTTGCCTTTTCCGGCGTTAAGTTATTTTATTTTCTCGGGTTTGGGTCTTTGTCTCCGTGTGTTGTTATCATTTTCATGCATCTCATATCATGTCATCATGTGCATTGCATTTGCATACGTGTTCATCTCATGCATTCGAGCATTTTCCATGTTGTCTGTTTTGCATTCCGGTGCTTCGTTCTCCTCTGGTGGTCATTTCTAACTTTCTTTCGTGTGTGGGGATTAAACATTTCCGGATTGGACTGAGACTTGCCAAGCGGCCTTGGTTTACTATCGGTAGACCGCCTGTCAAGTTTCGTATCATTTGAACTTCGTTTGATACTCCAACGGTTAACCGAGGGACCGAAAAAGCCTCGTGTATGTTGCAGCCCAACACCCTTCCAATTTGGCCCAAAACCCACCTAAACCCTCTCCATCATCTAGAGCGTTCGATCACGATCGCGTGGCCGAAAACCGCACCTCATTTGGAATCTCCTAGCTCCCTCTACCTATAAAACTAGCCCCTCCTCCGAAATTCCGGATCCCCCTCGTCCTCAAACCCGAAATCCACCTCGCGCCGCGCCGGACGTGTCCGTTCCGGCCGGACACGCTGCCGCCGCCGCCCGCAGCCAGTGGCAGCACGCCATGTGGCCGCCGTTCCACCGCCGTCGCCACAGCCCGCTCGGGCCCGGGGCAGGCCCTCTCGGCCCAGCCGCCTCGCGAGCCGCCCGCCG
>NC_057812.1:101057797-101140840 GCF_018294505.1 Triticum aestivum
GGACTCTAACTTGTATGACTTGAATGGAACTAACCCGGACTGACGCTGTTTTCAGCAGAATTGCCATGGTGTTGTTTTATGTGCAGAAAACAAATATTCTCAGAATGACCTGAAACTCCACGGAACATCTTAGAAAAAATAATAAAAAATCCTTGCCAAAGATGAAGACCAGGGGGCCCACACCCTGTTCACGAGGGTGGGGGCGCGCCCCCCTAGGGCCCGCCCCCTACCTCGTGGGCCCCCTGGATGCCCTCCGACGCCAACTCCAACTCTATATATTTGCTTTCGGAGAGAAAAAAAATCAGAGAGAAGAAATCATCTCGTTTTACGATACGGAGCCGTCGCCAAGCCCTAAAACCTCTCGGGAGGGCTGATCCGGAGTCCGTTCGAGGCTTCGGAGAGGGGGATTTGTCGCCGTCATCATCATCAACCATCCTCCATCACCAATTTCATGATGCTCACCGCCGTGCGTGAGTAATTCCGTCGTAGGCTTGCTGGACGGTGATGGGTTGGATGAGATATATCATGTAATCGAGTTAGTTTTGTTAGGGTTTGATCCCTAGTATCCACTATGTTCTGAGATTGATGTTGCTATGACTTTGCTATGCTTAATGCTTGTCACTAGGGCCTGAGTGCCATGATTTCAGATCTGAACCTATTATGTTTTCATGAATATATGTGAGTTCTTGATCCTATCTTGCAAGTCTATAGTCACCTACTATGTGTTATGATCCGGCAACCCCGAAGTGACAATAATCGGGACCACTCCCGGTGATGACCATAGTTTGAGGAGTTCATGTATTCACTATGTGCTAATGCTTTGTTCCGGTTCTCTATTAAAAGGAGGCCTTAATATCCCTTAGTTCCGGTTCTCTATTAAAAGGAGGCCTTAATATTCGTTATTGTTGATGATTACTCAAGATATATATGGGTGCATATAATTCTCTACAAGAATGAAGTGCAGGATGTCTTCAGACGATTCGCCAATCATGCCATGACGAACTATGGCATTAAGATCAAGCACATCAGAAGTGACAACAGCACCGAGTTCAAGAACACCGGCCTCGACACTTATCTTGATACATTGGGCATCACTCATGAGTTCTCTGCTCCATACACACTGATAACTGATACGTCTCCGTCGTATCTACTTTTCCAAACATTTTTGCCCTTGTTTTGGACTCTAACTTGCATGATTTGAATGGAACTAACCCGGACTGACGTTGTTTTCAGCAGAATTGCCATGGTGTTATTTATGTGCAGAAACAAAAGTTCTCAGAATGACCTAAAACTTCATGGAACATCTTTTCGGAAATAATAAAAAATCCTTGCAAAAGATGAAGACCAGGGGGCCCACACCCTACCCACGAGGGTGGGGGCGCGCCCCTACCTCGTGGGCCCCCTGGAGCTCCTCCGGCCTCAACCCCAACTCTATATATTTGCTTTCGGGGAGAAAAAAATCAAGGAGAAGCATTCATCGCGTTTTACGATACGGAGCCGCTGCCAAGCTCTAAAACCTCTCGGGAGGGCTGATCTGGAGTCCGTTCGGGGCTCCGGAGAGGGGAATCCATCGCCATCGTCATCATCAACCTTCCTCCATCTCCAATTTCATGATGCTCACCGCTGTGCGTGAGTAATTCCATCATAGGCTTGCTGGACGGTGATGGGTTGGATGAGATTTATCATGTAATCGAGTTAGTTTTGTTAGGGTATGATCCCTAGTATCCACTATGTTCTGAGATTGATGTTGCTATGACTTTGCTATGCTTAATGCTTGTCACTAGGGCCCGAGTGCCATGATTTTAGGTCTGAACCTATTATGTTTTCATCAATATATGAGAGTTCTTGATCCTATCTTGCAAGTCTATAGTCACCTATTATGTGTTATGATCCGTTAACCCAGAAGTGACAATAATTGGGATACTTACCGGTGATGACCGTTGTTTGAGGAGTTAATGTATTCACTGTGTGTTAATGCTTTGGTCCGGTACTCTATTAAAAGGAGGCCTTAATATCCCTTAGTTTCTGCTAGGACCCCGCTACCACAGGAGGGTAGGACAAAAGATGTCATGCAAGTTCTTTTCCATAAGCATGTATGACTATATACGGAATACATGCCTACATTATATTGATGAATTGGAGCTAGTTCTGTGTCACCCTATGTTATGACTGTTACATGATGAACCGCATGCGGCATAATTATCCATCACTGATCCGGTGCCTATGAGTTTTCCATATACTTGTTCTCGCTTATTTACTTTCCCACTGCTACTGTTACAATCACTACAAAATACCAAAAACATTACTTTTGCTGTCTTTACTTTTATTGCCGCTACCACCACTATCATATTACTTTGCTACTAAACACTTTGCTGCAGATACTAAGTTTCCAGGTGTGGCTGAATTGACAACTCAGCTGCTAATACTTGAGAATATTCTTTGGCTCCCCTTGTGTCGAATCAATAAATTTGGGTTGAATACTCTACCCTCGAAAGCTGTTGCGATCCCCTATACTTGTGGGTTATCAGGCGGGTGTTTTTACTGTAGCCATATGTTAATGTGTTTGTTGTACGTAACCAGCACCTCGAATCCTCGATACTAGTATACTATATACTAGTAGGAGTAAGTAGTAGGAGTAGTAGGGTGGCATGGTCTAGAACAAGCATTCACGTCCAGGAGTACGGCACACGCCACCACCACGACATCCATCTGACACCATATCATTTCTTGGAGTCCGTGCTAGAGCAATCTCTTCAACCTCGTCGTTTCTCTAAGGCTGGTTATAGTGGGGAGTAACTTAGACTAGTGTCATGCATATGACACTAGTCTTTGTTACTACCTTCATAGTGCAAAGTAACAAACAAGTAGTATCATAGATGATTGCATTTATTACATTATAGATTCATTTTGCTTTGGTTTGCATTATGTTATAGTAACATATTATGTTACTCCAAACATTTCTCTCCTCATTAACTATATGCCACATTAGCAAACTTGTCTTGAAATGCCTAATGTTACTTGCTAAGTTACTCCCACTATGACCAGCCTAACTTCAGCCATCGCGCGGCGGGCGAGGTGGGGGTTTGCCGATAGTCGGTTTCCTTAACTGCGGTCCCACTTGTAAGGCCAACTCCAACGCACGACCCCAAACGGACTTTCATTTTGCACGAACTCCAATGATAATTTTGACTAGAAAAGCAAAACCAAAGAAAACAAGAACCACAAGAATACATTTTACTACTCCTGTAAGTTGGATTAGTGCCTTCTCGATGCATTCATTGTTGATCTGCGGAGGCTCGATCTTGCGTGCTTCTTTCTTCTTCGAGTGTAAAGAAGTAGACGTTGCTTCCTCGCATCTAGTCTCATGTCTAGCCTCTATTCTAGTAGGAGTATCAACAAGTGCACTAATCTCATCCGAGAGCAGAACCGAAGATTTGGTCGGGTTGTTCCTCCTTTTGCCGATATGTGGGACATCCAGCATCCAGGTCGTGTCATGAAAGAAAATAGAGTGGTAGTTGAAGCCACGAGATGTGCATCTTGGGTTAAACTGTAAATAGAATCTTACTACTCTTGAGTAACTCCAAAAGCGGCCACCGAAGATCTTTATTGGATTTGTTTTTCATCACCAGCACGTTGAGGTGAAAGATGTGCAGGTTCAGTGGGTCCTCTTGCGTTTTCACTGACATGTGGGGCCGCATGTGAGCAAATAGATGATGGGCTCCGTGCGTCCGCTGGCTGGCTGAGAAGAGAGATAGAGGAGGGCTGAGCACGGACTACAGGAAATTTGTTCTACGTACCTCGATATAGGCTCGATACAGTGGGGTGGCATGGGCCATAACTCAGTAGCATTCACGTCTAGCAGTACGGCACACGCCACCCACACAAGTCCCATCCGACACCAATTTTCTTGGAGTCCATGCTACAGCCATCTCTTCTCCCTCCTGTTTTCTCACCCATCGCGCGGTGGGCGGGGTGGGTGTTTGCCGATAGTCGGTTTGCTCAACTGCGGTCCCACTTGTAAGTGAAAATGCAACACCGCACGCATTCCCGCTTGAGCGGCGTGCCGGACCAACCGTGTGGGGGTGTGATGCGAACACGACAGGCTTTTCCTTTTGAACTCGTAACTTGTAAAATTTGGTTCTGCTCCATGGCGCGACCGATAGATAGAAAATAACGATTTTGCCTAGAGTAACGAGAAGTTTGGTTCTGGTGCCGTTCATGCATGGAGGCTCCTCGAGGGCATCCGAGGCCAGGGATGGATCCGCCACTCCTAGGCGGTCCTTCCGGTGGTCGACTGGCCGACGGGGACGGAGAGAGTTGCCGGCGGCGAGCTCCGCGGCGGAGGGAGTTTCGGGCAGGATTGGGGATTTGGGTTATGCTGGGTTTTGATCGCGTTCGAGGGGTCGGGCAGCTCTGCAAGGTCGAGGGGAAGGCGACAGTGGCGCTAGATGGGTGGGGGAGGCCCTGGTGGCGCCGGAGTGATCGAGACAGTGGCGGCGGCTATGGTTGCCAGAGAAGAATAAGACGACCTCTTCTCGTCGATCACTTGCTATGGGGGGCTCTAGAGAGGTGGGAGAGGCTGCTTGAGGGACTGGACGCGCTCGGGGGCTTCTTAAATAGGCGGGCAATGGCGGTTCCGCGGTGGCCGGGGATAAGATCACCGGCCGACCGCTTCTGTTGTGGCAGAGCGACGCGGCGATGGCCGGAGCAGGGTCGGCGCTAGCGGACGGGCTTGGGGATAAGGGCGGCCTGCTCACGAGGGCAGCTGGCGAGGAGTTGTGGCTTGGGTGGCGCCGTCCACGGTAGAGGTTGCTGTGGCCGCCCGCTAGCCGCCGTGGCCGACCTGACGGCGGAGCTGTGGAGCTCCAAGGGCAGCTCTGCGACGTGGGAGGGGTCGGGGCATCGACTGGGAGAGGGGAAGGGCCAGAACGAGTGTGGGGCGTCGGCAGTGGGACGCGGCGGCTCGGTGCGCGCGCATGCAAAACGTGCGCTCTAGGCGCGCCCAGAGCACGCACGGCAGCTGTTCGGTGAAATGCCAAGTCATGCCAGGGGAGTCCAATCCACAAGAGGTTAAGGAGTGAGGGGCTATAGGCTAGGGCAAAGCTATGGGACATGCTGGTTAGGCAAGGCAAGCAAGTCCAGCGTGCAAACTAAAAACCATGCCAAAACTGGCCATGCACGCCAGGTGTTTGACAAAATGCTAAGGGCATCTAGGCAACTCTTGGGGTGGCCAAACTTTCCAGATTGGGGTCTCTTTAGATGATACAGAGGGTGGTGAGGTTAGTTTGCCAAAAGCTCAAACTTGTTAGTGCAAGTTTTGCAAAACTTCAGTTCTGGGCAGGAGGAAAAGGGCATGTTTGCATGCATTTAAAATCCTCCAATGAGTCCACTCTCCTGGACTTAAGGGTTTTGCAAGGAGCACTACAAGCAGGAGAAAGCTCATGGTCACTAGAGCAAAATTTAATAGGGATGCAGTACCAATCACCAAGCTGGACCAGAATGAAAAAGAGGTTGATTCACTCAAATTTTTTCAAAGAACATCAATGGGTTTTTGCATAAAGTTGAATAATATACTCCTATTAACATCCCATAATTTTGGTGGAGGCTAGAAAGAAATATTTAAATGGGTTGTAGTGCAAAATTGCCCACTGGACCAGATTTGAAAACTTGGTGTAGATCTCAAAATATCCAAAGAATGAAATATATTTTTTCATAAAAGTGATTTAAAAACATCACATGACCTCCCAAAATTTTGGTGAAAATTTTAAATAAATTTATCAAGTGGTTGTAGTTCAAAAAGAGCTCCAAAACTAATGAAAAATCATTTTAGGGAATAAAGCTCAGAGAGGAATAACTATGCAAGTAAATCCTACTGATAATAGAAATGTTTTTCTTGAAAGGGCAAACAAGTCCAATAATATATTTGGAAAGTTTTTCACTTGAGGTAAAAACTCCATAATAAAAAGGTAAAGAAAGGCCCTGAAACAAAGGAAAATCCAGAAAATAAAAGTTTAAATTTCCTGGCAAAATTTTAATTAATAAAACAAGGTTAAAATTTTGGGGTGTCACAACACTACCCCCTTAAGAAAAAATCTCGTCCTCGAGATTTGCTAAAAGTTGTTTTGAAAATATTACTCTTACCATTCCAAAAATAACCTCTTTACTTATGCAATAAAAGTGCGGTTACCGAGAGAGGGAAATAAGTGGTGTAAAACCACAGTGTGGAACACTGGCGCTGCGTGGAAAAATCTATGGTTAGGGGGAAAACAAGAGATTTCTACATTGGGATACAGTAAATTTAGAATAAACTTTAAATTCTAAAATACGCTGGTCGTACCCGAGGGCACAGTGCTCTCTCTGGCTGACAGGTGGACCCAGGGTCCACTGTCAGTCTCTTCTTCTTCCTCCGGTTCTCTCATCTTCCTATCTCTCGCGCGCTTTCCTGTGCTTTCTCCACCGGCAACGTTTAGCATGTAGGGCATCTAGGCCGTATCGTTGTAGTGTGCGGCGTGCTAGCTACCGGTGCAACGTGCACTCACCCCGCGGGCCAGCATGGTGTCGGCACTGCTAGCGATCGGGTGACAAGCGGCGCTGGTGGACTTCGCCCATCGTACACCGATCTCGAGCTATAAAACGGCCAAGGTGCTTCTCTCTTCTTCCTCACACATGGCCTCGCTTCTCCTTCTCCTTCTCCATTTCCGTTTACAGAAGCTCGAGACAAGGCTCTAATGGCGGGGGCGGTGCCAGACTGGTACGTGATCCTGGTGTGCGGAGGGTTGGCGGCATTGCTGGGGCTCTCCGTGCTCCTGTGTGCGATGATCGTCGTGATGCTGCCGCTCGATTGTTGGCTCTCTGCGGTGGCGGTGATCACGAGGAGTAGGTGTGGTGTCGGGTGCTAACTGTTGTCGGTATGCTGGGTAACTTGCACCCGGATGATTACCCACTAATTTCTCCTTCAGAGACTATGGTGTTTTAGGGAGATGGTTAGCCAGATGCAACACGGTTATGTGGTGTTGCAAGCAGTGCATGTGTTCGAGTGGTTGTGGTTGTGAGTCTGCTGCCGTGGTGCTGCGTGAATGAAATCTTTATCGTGAGGAGATATATGTTGCAGTAACTCAGGGGAAGAGAAATCTCACTCCAGGATTTTTCACGAGAGAAAGATTTGTTAGACAAAATTTACAACAGCAAAAACTACTCACCACAATTGCAACAAAGATTTATCTCATCGCACAAGATTTAGAATAACATGCATGAGTTACAACACTAGTTAAATGCTGGAATAAAAGAACAAGGCAGTGACGTCTAGAATGAAAATGGCAACTGGACAGGGTCCCGAGAGAACATCTCTGGTACTGGGGCACACTCTTCTTCTATCGGGGGAAGCAGGTTGATCAGTCGATGAACGCGTCTCTCCTGGTCGGGTCTCAGTGGTATGCCGATGGCGATCTGAGGATTTAAATCAGCGAGGCTCTAGAGATAGCCCATCACTCGTTGGGTCAAACGCTCTTGAGCGATGACATACTGGACAAGGTTGGCCAGTACTGGGTCTCTCTCAATTCGTCCACCGGGAAAAGATGTCACTTCCCCGGGTGCTGCATGGCTCGGAAAGTAATAATACCCTCGTTCGCTGGCATAGGGTACCGCGAATCGAAGGCGAACGAGCACTTCGTGTGCAGCCGCTTCTATGGCCATCTGCGGAGTTGGCATAGATTTCCCCAGGAAGGAGACTTCCGTTGGGTCTTGATTTGAGTTTACGGGAGGGATGTGCACTGCTGCCCAATATTTCGAGGTGGATGCGGTGATCCTCGACTTGAGCAGCCCGTACTGGGGTGGCTGGGTAGAACCCATGGTACTATAGGTAAAGTCCCACAATATTTTAACGAAGCTACCTGGGGTTGCATCTGGGGTTCTCAGATAAATGCTAGGGCTCGGCATGGCAAGAAATGGTTGTGAGGGTGGTGCACAAGACGATGGGTACTTGGCACGGTCACGAGGTGGCCTTTTATATAGCAACTGGGCTGGGTTATTTAGCGCGGTGAGGGGTAACTGTTTGTCGGTTCTGCTCTCATGGGGTCGGGGTCAAGGCCACAGATACACACATCTCACAAAAGTGACGTGTAACTGTGGGTGCCGTCGGGGTTGGTTTTGGTAGCTACGCCTAGAATTAAAAATGTAACCGTACATCAATACAACTACTATTTAAATTAGGGGCGCACATGCAGATAACATTGCGGTAATACAAGATCACACAACTATAGGTTGTGGACATACTGAGACTCGGTACTACTCGAGTAACTCAGTCCACCTCGTTTATATCTAAGCGGGCGTGCCTTGTGGCTGCCGAGGTTTCTCCACGGGCTTCGCCGTCGGGGTTAGCTGGAGGGGGTTGAGGAACTGCAGGGTCGGGGTAGTGATGATGACCATCGCAGGGATTGTTGGCCACAATCCCGGTGGAGTGTGTTCCCAAAAGGCGGCGAAGCACTTCTGGGGTCATCAAAGCACCTTGGTTGATGGTTGGGGCTGACCTCAAGGTCTCGATCGGTTGTCTGAACAGCACGACTGGATTGTCGGCGTCGGTCTCACCTTCTCTTCTTGCTGGGGGTCGGCGGATCAGTTCTCCACGAGTTGCGATCAGATCTAGGGTGATTTGATCGAACAGTCCCTCTAGTGCACTTACATAGCGCACCAGATGCAATAATGCAGGATCAGTCTCGTGATCTCCGTTGGCAACTTGGGGTGGTCTACCATACCCGTCACGGCTGGGGTAGTAGTAGAAGGAGCGACAGTTAACTCTGGGCAACAAGTGCCGGAGTTGAACTATAGCCTCTCGAGCAGCTAGTTGGATGGCTTGTGGCTCAAAGGAAGTTGTCCTTCCGGTGAACCTGTAGGGGCGTTCTGGCGATAGACCCCTACCATAGACGTGCACAGTGGCCCAAAATTGACGGCTCTCACCGCTCATGGACCCTTGGTACACAACATATTCTGGGGGCTCTTCTAACGCGAAGGGACGGCGGGTGAGGTTTGCTAGCACGGTCACGAAACCTCCAAGGTTGGTTGCTGTGGTCTCATTGTGAACAATGGGGCTAGGCATTATAACTCGGTTTGGGGTAGAGGCTGTGCTGTGCTGGGTTGTGGCTAGCGTGCCCTTTTATAGAAAAAGGGGGCGGAGTCTTCCTTCGCACGCTTGCGAAAAGGACTGTTCAGGGGCCGGTCACTGGCGCATGATCGACAGGCTAGACTGATAGGTTGGGCACCGACTGCCAAAAGGTGTCGGGTCACTGTGAGGCTATCTTACACGAGAAGCTTGGTCGGGGCTTGGTTAAGGTCTGGTGGGTTGGTTTACCTAGGTTTTTCGACCTGGCTAAGATAGGATTAGTCAATGGTCAACCTGGCTCTGATACCAAGTTTGCCAGGACTGGATTTCGGGATATTAATTTCCCAAAAGCGGCCCTTGTGCTCACCAGCCCCAGTATTACTGTTAGCTGATGAGACACCAACTTGTTACAGAAACTTCAAGCAAACTACAAAATATGTAGTACAAGACCATTCTGGCCTATGGGTATAACAATTGGTTTCTAGTGGTTGATGGCGGAAGCGGTTTGCGGATCATCGGCGTCTATGGGACTCCATTTCCCACAGGAAACAGCTGACCAGGATAACTCCTATCTTCGCGAGGCTGCTATCATCATTGTGTAGGTTCCGGGGTTGTCATCACAACGCTCCTCTCCATGCAAGAAATCTGGCCAAGACAATAGCCAGGGACAAGCCAGTGAGTACTTTGAATGTACTCGCAAACATTAAGAACACAAGTATAATATAGCCACTGATAATCATGCTTTGAAATATTCTATGATTACTTCGACAGTTATGAAATAAGGTTGATGATGCGCGCAAGCAGATCATTCAAATAAAACATGAGTAAACAATCAGGGAGTAGAAATGAAAAGCACCGATCTGGTGTCTGAAGCGATGCCTCGAAAGGATAATGATATGAAGCATGCCTCAGTCAGGCGTCTGAGCGACACCACAGAAAGGGCTTATATATAAAGGGAATAACAAGCATGCCACAGTCGGGCGTCTGTGCGACACCACATAAAGGGCTTATAAGTAAATGAAATAACAAGCATGCCACAGTCGGGAGTCTGTGCGACACCATGTAAAGGGCTTATAAGTAAATGAAATGACAAGCATGCCACAGTCGGGCGTCTGAGCGACACCTCATAAAGGGCTTATATAAGAATAATCACAGTGAGCATCCAGGAGGTAGAACCGTCCCAGGGATACTCAATAATTCAAATAACATAAATGGTTAGTCCATAATAATAATAATCATAATCATCATACGCCACAAGTCATGATCCATGTTTTGGTTCAGCAGTTTTTCCTCCAAAGACCGACACTTGACCCATCCCAGACTGTAGTCCTTAACCATGGACACGGCTATTCGAATAGGTATAATATCTCTGCAGAGGGTGTACTCTTTACCCACGAGTAACGGATTTCTTTAGTCCGTCGGAACGAATTCCGTCCACGGTCTTTTAGTCGAGAACACGCCTGACTTGCACACACCAGCTTAACTTTACTCGTGTCTGGAATCACCCAGACACCTGTTAAGAAAAACTCTAAGTGGGGAGGCTACAACCTCGCGTAGCATGGGATCAAATTTCTATCGCGCGCTCTAAGGGGTGGCCTCCCCTCTCGGTCCCAACCGAAAACACCCATGCCCCCGAACCAGGTGGCATGCCTACCGGATGCAGCCGGTATCTTCCACCATGGCCTCTATGTACAGTGTGTGCTAAGACAGGGGTTGACACTTACTGAAACGTACCCTACCTACGGCAGGGACAAGTGGCAGCACGAAAACAAGTATGGGGGTTACTGGAACAAGACTCGATCTACGGTCGACTCAGGAGGCTTAAGTATTTCCTGCATGATTAGTATAACAAATATGTTTCAATCCAACAGACAGTATCACTACTCATCATACCTCATCTTGCCATACCGGACACAACCGTCCCGACGGGGAACCAGAGATAAGCTCGTGTCTACCCAAGACAGAGACTTTCTCGGCTTCCTTCCGGTAGGCAAAAAAAGGCATGTGAGAACAATTACTATCGCAAACATATCAAGCTCCAATAGCATGAGATCATCAGTATGCAAGTATGATCATATCCTCACAAACACATAACGGATACTCCGTGTCACAGTGGTGTTGTAACTATATCAAACAACACACGATAATATTATGCCTGAGTTCAGAAATGCTTGCCTTCAAGTTGTGGAGAGGCAGGGTGCACTCAAAACTTTTGAAAGTTCCCTTCTTCCTCATCCAAAAATCCTATTTTAAATAAATTTAAATTAACACATACTTTCACAACAGTACAAAAAAAGTTGTTTGATTTTTTTTCAAATAAATATGAAAATAAACTAGACAATATTTGGGAAACAACGGAAAAAGAATCAAGTCATTTGGATTTATATTTTAAAAGATATAGCCAGTCAAAGTTTAGTCAAATTCTGTTTTTAAAATAAAACAGAAAAAGGAAAATGCTTCGATACGGAATACGCTTTCGGGGTGGGGGATACGTACTCGAGACTTTACGCTTTCACTTATCCAGCGTGGACGGGCGCGTGGGTCACTGACAGTGGGTCCACGGGGCCCACTGGTCAGGTTTGACCAGTCCTCTCTCCCTCCTTTTCCTCTGCCCGAGCGGGGGCGGGATTCCGGTGATCATCGCTGGCGAACGGAGGCTCCTCGAGGGCATCCGAGGCCAGGGATGGATCTGCCACTCCTAGGCGGTCCTTCCGGTGGTCGACTGGCCGGCGGGGACGGAGAGAGTCGCCGGCGGCGAGCTCCGCGGCGGAGGGAGTTTCAGGCAGGATTGGGGATTTGGGTTATGGTGGGTTTTGATCGCGTTCGAGGGGTCGGGCAGCTCCGCAAGGTCGAGGGGAAGGCGACGGTGGTGCTCGATGGGCGGGGGAGGTCCTAGTGGCGCCGGAGTGATCGAGACAGTGGCGGCGGCTATGGTTGCCGGAGAAGAAGAAGACGACCTCTTCCCGTCGATCACTTGCTATGGGGGGCTCTAGAGAGGTGGGGAGAGGCTGCTTGAGCGACTGGACGCGCTCGGGGGCTTCTTAAATAGGCGGGCAATGGCGGTTCCGCGGTGGCCGGGGATAAGATCGCCAGCCGACCGCTTCTGTTGTGGCAGAGCGACATGGCGATGGCCGGAGCAGGGTCGGCGCTAGCGGACGAGCTTGGGGATAAGGGCGGCCTCCTCACGAGGGCAGCTGGCGAGGAGTTTTGGCTTGGGCGGCGCCGTCCACGGCAGAGGTTGCTGTGGCCGCCCGCTAGCCACTGTGGCCGACCTGACGGCGGAGCTGTGGAGCTCCAAGGGCAGCTCTGCGACGCGGGAGGGGTCGGGGCGTCGACTGGGAGAGGGGAAGGGCCAGAACGTGCATGGGGCGTCGGCAGTGGGACGCGGCGGCTCGGTGCGCGCACGTGCAAAACATGCGTTCTGGGCGCGCCCAGAGCACGCACGGCAGGTGTTCGGCGAAATGCCAAGTCATGCCAGGGGACTCCAATCCACAAGAGGTTAAGCAGGGAGGGGCTATAGGCTAGGGCAAAGCTATGGGACATGCTGGTTAGGCAAGGCAAGCAAGTCCAGTGTGCAAACTAAAAACCATGCCAAAACTGGCCATGCACACCAGGTGTTTGACAAAATACTAAGGGCATCTAGGCAACTCTTGGGGTGGCCAAACTTTCCAGATTGGGGTCTCTTTAGATGATACAGAGGGTGGTGAGGTTAGTTTGCCAAAAGCTCAAACTTGTTAGTGCAAGTTTTGCAAAACTTCAGTTCTGGGCAGGAGGAAAAGGGCATGTTTGCATGCATTTAAAATCCTCCAATGAGTCCACTCTCCTCGACTTAAGGGTTTTGCAAGGAGCACTACAAGCAGGAGAAAGCTCATGGTCACTAGAGCAAAATTTAATAGGGATGCAGTACCAATCACCAAGCTGGACCAGAATGAAAAAGAGGTTGATTCACTCAATTTTTTTCAAAGAACATCAATGGGTTTTTGCATAAAGTTGAATAATATACTCCTATTAACATCCCATAATTTTGGTGGAGGCTAGAAAGAAATATTTAAATGGGTTGTAGTGCAAAATTGCCCACTGGACCAGATTTGAAAACTTGGTGTAGAGCTCAAAATATCCATAGAATGAAATATATTTTTGCATAAAAGTGATTTAAAAACATCACATGACCTCCCCAAATTTTGGTGAAAATTTTAAATAAATTTATCAAGTGGTTGTAGTTCAAAAAGAGATCCAAAACTAATAAAAAATCATTTTAGGGAATAAAGCTCAGAGAGGAATAATTATGCAAGTAAATCCTACTGATAATAGAAATGTTTTTCTTGAAAGGGCAAACAAGTCCAATAATATATTTGGAAAGTTTTTCACTTGAGGTAAAAACTCCATAATAAAAAGGTAAAGAAAGGCCCTGAAACAAAGGAAAATCCAGAAAATAAAAGTTTAAATTTCCTGGCAAAATTTTAATTAATAAAACAAGGTTAAAATTTTGGGGTGTCACACTCTACTGCACCTGCCTTTGGCTGCATGATAGGTGGGCCAGCCACCCCCTGGGGCCACATGTCATTCACCCAAAGGCAGTTGCCATAAGTCAATGAAGCTGCGTCCCCCTCCGTGCCGGTGCAGTATAGTCATCTCACCGGACCTCTAGTTGGGGCGAAACGAGAGAAGTTTGATGTTTACACGTTTATTGGTCCCCTTTGCATTTTGCACCAAGTTTTGACCTTTGATTTAACTATTAAATGTTAATGCATGTAAACAAAATGTTGTGTAAGTCACCTTACGAAAACCAAATAATCCCAAAATACTTAGGCAGGGTGCATTAACTCCCTCCTTGTTTCTTATTTCGTGACATATCAACCAATGAGAGATGTGGGCCGTGCATGCTTTCAATGACTTGAGACTACCAAACATGACATGCAGTGTTTAGTTCATTACATGTAATCCTATTAGTACTCTAGTTAGGAGTAGCAAAAAAACATTAAGTTCTCTCGCCGATAGGAATAAAACACCATGTATTTATTTACAGAGGGAGTAGTACATTTTTGGTGACATGCATTGCTAGATATTGCTAGTCAAATACTAAAATCCAGATGGACGTGGTAGTACTCCTAAATCCAGACGGTGGTGCTACTAGTACTAGTAGTAGTACTACCAATGTAGTAGTAGGAGTACTAGCACTGTACTATCCATTGGTCAAATTATTACGTGCTGCTCCTCATAGTGAAGTGACAAGACCCTGTGCCGGAGATGACACTTAAGTATAGGCGCCGTGTTCGGCATACCATAGTCAGCCTCACCATCTGCAGTCACTATCATCATGGCTGTAGAGCTAGCCTGCTTACAACTAGCCCTATTCGACATAATTTCTCGTGCGTAGATGCCCGTGCATTGCACGGAACACCAAGATTGGGGGTGGACGGCTCCGGCGGCGGCCATCGCGCCAGATTTTCCCATGGCCTTCTACTCCTAGATGTGGTGGGAAGGAGATGAGGCTGATTGTGAGAGACAAGGAGTTGTTTGTAAATAGGGAACAAGTGCGGGCATCTTTTTGCAAAAATGGAGAAGCTTGGTTTGTATGCGTCAGATCTAGATCCGACGGCTATTGGTGAAAGATGGGAGGCACAACATCATCACCAACTCAGGACCTGTTTGATTCACAAGATTTTGAAAACGCAGGAATAGCGAATAGGACACGACAATATTACAAGTTTCAAACTGATATTACAAATGTTAGGAGTAATGCTGCACCTACGAAGAGGGAATTACTAGGAAGTTTATGTAAGAACTTTTGTTACTTTAGGTGGATGCAGCATTATCGTACAAACTAAAATCCAGCGCCCTGACAAGTCACTAATGGGCAAATAAGTTTTCGAGTCTCTGGCCACTTGATGTTTCAAAAACAAATTTAGCTTCTGCGGAGAAATGAGCTCCACCGTGTACCCGCGCAGGTGTGGCTGGGCATGAAGCGTGAGTACATGCATGGTGCACCTATTCTCTTCTTGTATACGTACACCACCTACATGGGGTTGTGTGAGAGAGATACAAACCTAGAGAGATATAGTGTGTGGGTTCTTGAGAGTTTTTTTTGTGGGGGGGGGGGGTCAATCAAAAAATTTAACATATGCAATGTGTGTGAAATAGAGTCCTGGATATAACATATATATAGAGGGGGCAATCCACGAGAAGAGAGTGGAGGTATGATTGGCTTGAGGTGTCCATAGAATCGAAGAGAGGGATGATGTGTGTGTGTGTGTGCGCGTGCGCGATCGATAAAGAGTGCCATCGAATTTGTGTGTGCCCACGTCAAAGATATAGAGTGGCTGGCCTACTGGAACGTGAGATGGGACATGTGCAGTTTGTCTCTGTGGCATGGATACCTACCTGCAGTGCTCGACTATAGGTGTGTGGTGGAGGAAGAGGGAGGCCCAATTAACTATAGAGGTACAATGGCTGGTATATGTGTGGAGGAGGAGAGAGGCCTGCCTCATGTATTAAGGAGATCGATCTGCCTCATGTATTAAGGGAGATCGATCGGCATCCATGCATATGTGCAGGAGATGAATAAGGTTGGGAGAGAGACAGAGCTAGAGTGTTGGAGGGGGTGGTAGTGGAGTTGCTTCTAACAAATGGTGGGATAGGCTTGCTAGACAAACGGAGGGCACGCCCGCAATATCAATAAGAGAGGAGATGGCTGCTTGTTGTCTGTGCACATGCGTGTGAGAGACGGGTCAAGAGGCATGCACGAATGATGAGGGGGGACGATGTGGCTATGGTAAGCAGATGTAACTACGTAGGAAGATCAATCGCCCTTTGTAAGAGAAAGGAGAGACATAACTTGTGAGGTACGTCGATCGATGGGGGGTAGTTAAAGTTGATCTAGGTATATGTTGGGAGATTGATCGGTATACATGCATGTGTGTTAGAAGAAAATGAGGCACGAGAAGAAGGATAGAGAGAGAGGGATGTTTGTAGGAGGTGGTACGAGAGGCATACTATATCGAGGGGGAGGAGTGTGCGAGCACGAGAACGATGAAAAGAGTGGTGGGAGTGAGGCATGGACGGTGACAAGAGAAGAGGGGAAGCTTGTGTTTGTGCTAGGCACACCTGGCTAGAGAGGCATATCGGTCGATGTGTGTTGTAAAGAAGGAGCTGGGGGGCCTACACACACCGTGGGTGAACGACCTAAAGTGAAAAGACGAATTTGCGCGATGGAGCTAGAGAATGTTGAGGGAGGGTGAGAGGGATGCGGGCGTGTGCATGCACAAGAGAAAGTTAGCGCTAGCTACAAAGATAAGAGGGTTGTGTGGGTGTAAAAGACGAATAGAGATCATATATACTTCATTATAAAAAGCAAATTCGGATATTTGAAGAATTTATCATAGTGTTTCAAACCGACGGATGTGTGAATATATATAACGGTGATACTCATGGTGTGGTTATGAACATGGTATACTACATTTAATATGTTTTATCTCTACTCTTATAAAAAACGGAGTTGTTGATGATGGTGTGCCTGCCATCCTGCATTATAGGCCGTCTGATTTATATCTGGCGGATAGCAAGGAAACTATGATGGTTGAAGCTGGCAACAATCATGATTGTAGATTCTTATTGAAATAGAGAAACGAATTCAAATTTAGTTCGAATTGCAGCGGTAGTATAGACATTTGGAATGCACTAAAATGTTGGTATGAGTAGGTTACATGCATTATACAGCAAGCGAAAAAAATTTAATCAGACATAACATGGATTCATACTCCCTCCTTCCATCTATATAGGGCGTAATGAGATTTTTAAGACCGCCTTTGACCATTGACAAGATTAATAGTACATGACATGCACAATGTGAAAATTATATCATTGAAAGAACATTTCACAAACGAATTTAACAGTGTGCTTTGTGTAAGTTGCATGTCATATATCATTGCTCTAATATTTGGTCAAAGTTAGCATCGAAAAACGCATAAGGCCCTATATAGATGGAAGGAGGGAGTAGCTTTGAATAGCATTTGTATAGTAAAACGGGGCAAGACTTTCTCTTTGTGTGGTGTGAATAGTTTTATTATTTTGTTTTCTTTTTGGTTGAGGGAAGTGTGAATTGATTTGGTACGTACAAATACAATATTACTACACATTAGGCTTGTCCCTAAAATTCAACCTGCATCTTGTTATATCCCGAAAATTCAGATATCATGCTCCCAAAACTGGCGCCTTCACAACCCGCGCCTTGCTATCCCGAAATTACAACGCGCGCAAAAACTCCCTCCAGCTGCCAAATCCCGACATGCGAAATTCTCCTTCTAACCCTGAGCCGAAAGGGCCGCTAGTTCAAATCGGTGGGGGGTACTTTTGTAACACACCCTACATTTTGGACAAGCGCATTCCTAAGTCATGCTTCACCCCCTCCCATCGCCCCTTTTCGCCATTCGAAATCCCAGGCCGCCATAACCTCTTCGCTCCAGCTGCGAAACCCCACCCTCCTCCGTCTGCCACGTCACCGTTGCCCAGATGGAGCCTCTTCCCCGACGACATCGTCCAGTGCAACAGCTCGACGTCCCTCGTCCACCTCCCCGGATGAGGATCCGTCGTCCATCTCGCCGTCCCGCCGGTTCAGCCGCCTCGTCTATCGCAGCCGCTCCATCCCCACAGCGCCGCCTTAACCCGCTCCACCGAAACCGCAGCATCCTCACCGACTCCTCGGACGAAGCCGAGGCCTACTCGGCGCCACCAAAGAGGTTGTACACTCATCGCATCACACCTTCTCCTTAACTCGACCTCCCGGCGCCGACGGTGCTCCATCCTGCACCCCCATGGAGCGACTACCTTGAAGCCGGCGCCGCGGGCGACATCTCCATGGCGGCTCTCCCCCAGTGCGAGGCCCCTTCGGCGGCGGCGTCCATACCAGCCGGGCTGCTGCTGCTCCGGCTCTCGCTCGATCACTCGCTCGCCCAGCTACTGCTGCTGCTCTCCCCCTCGCTCGTGCTACTGCTCTGCTTCGATTAAGCCACACTTTAGTCGACTGAATCAACTTTTGGGCCAGTCGATTTTCAGGGGTTGGGGCTTGCCGGAGTTAAGGAAGAACCACCCGCAGCGGGGACGGGGGCTCGCCGGAGAGATACCCCACTATCTATCTTAGGGTTCAGGGTGGTGGCGGGGGGGCTAGAGGGCTGGCCGGGGCGGCGGTGGCGAGTTGTTTCGGGGCGGCGAGGCGGCGCTGGGGCCGGCGGTTCGGCCGGTGGTGGCTGGTGGCTCAGGGGGGTGCAGGTAGAAGATGAACTGCAGGCCCTCCCTAAACTACATGTCAAGTGCCTCTCTGTTACCATTGCGTTCAGTTTCGACAGTAGCATTCAGATTCCACAGTAAATTACAGGTTCGACAGTTAAGTTCAGAGTCAACAGTTTTTACCTCATTTGTTGTAGTCAGGTGGTTTTTGGTGATGTTAATTTTACATCCATTTTACATCATCTATTAGAGATGCTATTAGAATCCCACTTGAGATTGACGATGTCTGTCTTGTGCTGCTTCAGCCTTGACGTCTTATGGCTCACCGGAGCTGCTCCAACGATAGAACGATCCGTCACAACAGAGCAGTGCCCTGGACGCCGTCTACAGATTCCTCAGATCTTCCTCCACACCTCCGACAGCCACCTCTACCTCAACTGCTTCAGTGACCAACCCAATGATGCTGAGGTCGACACGGCTACGACAAAGAGGTTGTACACTTGTTGCATCACTTATTACTATACATGCACGTCGATCCATTAGGGCTATTTTGGTTCAACAGAAAAACATCGATCCACTGGTTGTTACCATCACTCTAAATTTCTGCATGCTCTCCTTACATAATCTCACCATATTTTTTTCGTATGCATGTCAGATATTGTACACAGTCATGCTGAACATGTAGAGAAAAAGAGAAGAGTTTTGTGCGGCAATACAATGTCATGCAGACATCGCTCCATGGTGGGTTCAATGGCAAACCCTCCCCACCCCTCTCCAGATTGTAATCCAGAGGAAGATATCTGTTCTGAGGCGGATTCGGACGCCACTGACCACTCCTATTTACCCCCCAAGGTGTTTGCTCTACCTTGGCATGATGATGTTAGTCATATCATGCATATGTTGCCTTGCAGTGCCTACTTTTAACATCATATATGTCATCTACTTAGTTTAGACATGTTCTGTAATGCCACCTGTTTAGTTTCTATATCATATATGGGAATTATGCAGTCTCATGTCTTTTAGCCAGCCATAATATATGTGAAATGTGCAATGCCAACCTATTTAACTAGGCATCATATATTTGAATGATATCTTGCCCATCCTTTTCTTCATTACATTTTCCATTTGTCGACAATGTTTGTACATTAAACTACTCTTCCTGTGAATCAGCCATTTGGGTGGGAGATGGAAAAATCTGGAGTGAAAACAAGGCCTTCAGAGCAGACAGTGCTACATGTCGAAGCAGTTCTCTTGTTGGGTCCCGATAGCTCCTTAGAGATGGATTCAGAGATAGATGACTAGTCATGTTCCCCCACTGAGGTGTATGCTCTAACTTGGCACGGTTATACTGCTCATATCATGCATACGGTGTCTTGCATTGCATAGTTTAGACATCATATACACAATATTCAACACCATGTTCTTAGTTCAGACATCATATCGAATGCCCTCTGTTTAGCATATAAATCACATATGTGAATTAAATGATGCGATCCTGATTACTTAGATAACATGTAGGTGAATTATGTCATGCGATCCTGTTTAGTTATTCATCATATCTTTGAATTATGTTATGCTATGCTATCCAGTTTAGATAGACATCATATATGTGAAATTATGTCATACTATCCGTTTTAGTTAAACAATATACATGTCAACTATTTCATGCCCTTATTTTTACACACTATCTATTGCATTTGTCTCTCATACAATGTCTATACATTCAACTATGTTTCCTGTTTATCAGCCATTTGAATTGGAGCGGGTGATGCCGGTATCTAGCGGACTAAAAACACGGTCTTCAAATAAAACAGTGCTACCTCTTGGTGGAGATAGCACCCCGGTTGTACATGCACAAGAACCAGCCCTGCCACACATAACCCAAACTCTCGCAGATTGTACCCCTACTATGATGGACAGAGAACCAGCTTCACCCAATCTAACCCCAACCCCAGCCGATAGTAACCCAGTTCCTGTTGACACAACACCATCTCCACCACAGAGCTCCCAAACAAGAGCAGTTAGTAAAGCAGCTCCAGTGCCCATAGGGCCAGTACTATCACGACGTACCCCAACTCCACCAGTTAGTACGCCTATTCCTGTGGAGGAAGCACAACCAGCTAGTCGTAGTTTAGCATCTATCACGTTTGATGTTGTTAAATCGTATGTGCGTATCTTCCCATCTTGGAAATATTATACTGAAGATGAAGGAAAATGCCAGTTGCAGGTGTTTGTCCAGGAGTTATGTGTAAGTAATGTTATTCATGGCAATTACTTTGCTTCGTCCCATACATCCTACCTCCATGATGGTTATAATACAACAAATTTTCCCATTTTTCTCTATAGAGAAGGACCGATTTGGAAACTCAGGATGAGGTAACCTGTGCTAATACCTCTGCTATCTTCAAGAATGCTTGGTGGCAGTATCAGAATTACCTAAAGAAAACGTACTTCACCGGCAAAGAAACTCATCAAATTCCCTTACGTTCTCCCGAGACACATTTACTGGACGATGACTGGGAACGCCTTGTTCTGTACTGGTCCCGAACCAAGAATGTGGTAAGGTCTATGAACTCATTTTCTATTTTTAAGTCTTATATTCTTGCGTCTTACTGTACTCTGTTCATGTAGAACAAGTGCCTAAACCTGAAGAACAACTGTTCTAATTTAAGATTCCATTGCTACCATAGGAAATAGATATATGTTTGTTTGATGCTTTTATTATGTACTAGTACTTGGCAATAGAAGACTTGATAGTTTAATCCTGTCCACCTTACTAATGAACTGGTTCACCGAAATGAGTTTCATATACTAGTACATGCTAAACTTGTTATGTGTCTGCTTGTTTCTTTTTTTAGAATGCTGACAGAATATTGAGGAAGAGTGCCTTATTAAGCAACGGTAAAGGAAGTAATGCAGATAAGGTTCAGGATAGTGACACATCCTGTCTTGGTTTAGTGTTGGAGTTACTGGCCACTACCGCTTGCACAAGCTATTCAAACTCACTGTCCGAATTAGTTCGGTTTCTTGAGTCTCAACTACAAGCTGAAAGATATCGATCAGCTGTGCTGTGACAAGAAGCGGAAGGACTGCGGAAGTCCCTGGAGAATTCAGATGCATACTTTCTGGTGCAACAGCAAACATTGGAGGATTTTAGCGCCAAACATGACAAAGCTAATCAGCTTGCTAAGCTTATTGCTAGCATGGTGGATACCCAGGATAACGTTTCTTGAGCTCTTCTGAAGTTGTTTCAGTTATGCTCTTGTTTTTCTGCCGCGTTTATTTGCACTGGTGGCCAATTTTGACAGCCAGTTTATATGATATGCTGCTTTGTTCCCTATATTTGCACTGGTGGCGAACTTTGATGCCCAGTGGGTGTAATATGTGTAATAGCCATGATAGCCTAGCGTTAGTTGCTTGCTTATTTATTTCCTTGTTGTCTTGTTTATTTGTTTGCTTGTAGTCATTGCAGTTCTTTTTCTGCGGTTAACTAGTGGCTGCAATAACCTAATTTTTAAAACTAGGCCACAATAACCATGGGCTAATATTTACTGTAGTGACACTGGGCCTCCTACGGGCCGTAGAAACAGTGGGCCTTCTACGGGCCATAGAAACAGTAGGCCCTCTACGGGCCGTAGAAACAATGGGCCTTCTACGGGCCGTATCATCAATGGGCCTTATACGGACCGTATGATCGATTGGCCAAACATGGGCCAATAACAGGCCGCATTATGGCCGTAAACGGGCTAGAGTTGGAATCGTCCATTCATGGACCGACCATAATGGGCCATCGTCAATATGCCGTATTTGATGACGCTATGAAAACGGCCCAACGTATTAACGGACCACAAATGGGCCGACTGTAACCATGGGCTGAATTTGGCCCACAAGCAGAAAATGACAGTAACGAGCCGTAAGTAAACGAATGCTGGAAATGAGCCCAAGAATAAATGGGCTCTGAGAAGGCCGAAAGATAACATGGGCTGGAAATGGCCCAACGGAATAACGGGCCGTTAATGGGTATAAAGTGATACACTGTTCATTACGGGTCAGTTTCACCACGGGCCGTTAATAGGCCAAGAGTTACATAGGGCCTCATATGGGCCGAAAGATGTCATGGGCCATACATGGGCCAAAAGTGAAAACGGGCTGGAATCATATTGGATGGCCCAGATGATGCTACTGGGCCTAATTCGGATAGGGCGTAACGGGCCTTGGGTTAGCGCGCAGTAAATGGGCTATATGCGAACAGGCCGTTAACAGGCTTTCCATGGGCCGGCCTGCCACCTTTTGACCAAGTCAAACGGGCCGGCCTTTTCACAGGAATGGGCCTCTGTTGGGCCGTGCCACGTGTCGACGTATCATAGGCGCCTTCCGTCCAATGAGTGGTTGACATCTGTCCCAACGATGAGCCGACACGTGTTTCCTCCAGCCAATGATGATTTTACACGTGGAAAATCCCCATTGGTCGGGGCTGTTAACGGGTTATCGGATCCAAAACCCGACACGATAGCTTAACGGGGTTCCGTTACGGTGGATGCCACGTGTCGGTCACCCTTGACGAAAGCACTTCTGTGACGCGCGATTTATCGTCATGAAAGTGGACACTTCCGTGATGATAATTTTGGTAATGTCATGGAATACTTCTACCACAGCACAGGTATGACTATCTTGATTCTGTCATAAATTTTTCATGGATGTACATGCATGACAAAAAAAGCGACCTACTGTGACAAACACGTATCATCACGGAAGTGTATTTTTTTTTGTAGTGTAGGGGCGTTAAACGATAGCGCTTGTTGGGAGGGAACCAATTTTTATTTTTATTCCTTGCTTTTTGCTCCTGTTTAGTAATAAATAATTTATCTAGCCTCTGTTTTGGTTGTGTTTTTTTGTTTAATTAGTGTTTGTGCCAAGTAGAACCGTTGGGAAGACTTGGGGAAAGTCTTGTTGAACTTGCTGTAAAAAACAGAAACTTTAGCGCTCATGAGAACTGCTGTCATTTTTATTTTAAAAGTGCAATTTAGTTAATTATTTCTGAAGATGATTAATAGATAAATTCCTCATGTCCATAAATTTATTTTAGAATTTCTGGGGTTCCAGATCAAGCGCTAGTTACATATTACTACAGACTGTTCTGTTTTTGACAGATTCTGTTTTTCATGTGTTGTTTGCTTATTTTGATGAATCTATGGCTAGTAAAATAGTTTATAAACCATAAATAAGTTGGAATAAAGTAGGTATAACACCAATATAAATAAATAATGATTTCATTACAGTACCTTGAAGTGGTCTTTTATTTTCTTTCGCTAAGGGAGCTCACGAGATTTTCTACTTTAAGTTTTGTGTTGTGAAGTTTTCAAGTTTTGGGTAAAGATTTGATGGATTATGGAACAAGGAGTGGCAAGAGCCTAAGCTTGGGGATGCCCATGGCACCCCCAAGATAATTTAAGGACACCTAAAAGCCAAAGCTTGGGGATGCCCCGGAAGGCATCCCCTCTTTCGTCTACTTCTATCGGTAACTTTACTTGGAGCTATATTTTTATTTGCCACATGATATGTGTTTTGGTTGGAGCGTCTTGTATGATTTGAGTCTTTGCTTGTTAGTTTTCCACAATCATCCTTGCTGCACACACCTTTTTTGAGAGAGACACACATGATTCGGAAATTATTAGAATACTCTATGTGCTTCACTTATATCTTTGAGTTATATAGTTTTGCTCTAGTACTTCACTTATATCTTTTAGAGCACGCTGGTGGATTTGTTTTATAGAAACTATTGATATATCATGCTTCACTTAGATTATTTTGAGAGTCTTAATAGCATGGTAATTTGCTTAAAATCCTAATATGCTAGGTATTCAAAGTTAGTAAAATTTTCTTAGGAGTGTTTTGAATACTAAGAGAAGTTTGATGCTTTGATTGTTTTGAGATATGGAGGTAATAATATAAGTCGTGCTAGTTGAGTAGTTGTGAAATTGAGAAATACCTGTGTTGAAGTTTGCAAATCCCGTAGCATGCACGTATGGTAAACGTTATGCAAAAAATTTGAAACATGAGGTGTTATTTGATTGTCCTCCTTATGAGTGGCGGTCGGGGATGAGCGATGGTCTTTTCCTACCAATCTATCCCCCTAGGAGCATGCGCGTAGTGCCGAGGTTTTTGATGACTTGTAGGATTTTGCAATAAGTATGTGAGTTCTTTATGACTAATGTTGAGTCCATGGATTATACGCACTCTCAGCCATCCACCCTTGCTAGCCTCTTCGGTACCGTGCATTGCCCTTTCTCACATTGAGAGTTGGCGCAAACTTCGCCGGTGCATCCAAACCCCGTGATATGATACGCTCTTTCACACATAAACCTCCTTATATCTTCCACAAAACAGCCACCATACCTACCTATTATGGCATTTCCATAGCCATTCCGAGATATATTGCCATGCAACTTTCCATCATTCCGTTCATCATGACACATTCATTATTGTCATATTGCTTAGCATGATCATGTAGTTGACATAGTATTTGTGGCAAAGCCACCGTTCATAATTATTTCATACATGTCACTCTTGGTCCATTGCATATCCCGGTACACCGCCGGAGGCATTCATATAGAGTCATCTTTTGTCCTAGTATCGAGTTGTAAACATTGAGTTGTAAATAAATAGAAGTGTGATGATCATCATTTTCTAGAGCATTGTCCCAAGTAAGGAATTATAAAAAAAGAGAAAGGCCATAAAAAAAGAGAGAAAGTCCATAAAAAAGAGAAGGCCAAAAAAAAGAGAAAGAAAAAATGAGAGAAAAAGAGAGAAGGGACAATGTTACTATCCTTTGCCACACTTGTGCTTCAAAGTAGCACCATAATCTTCATGATAGAGAGTCTCTTGTTTTCTCACTTTCATATACTAGTGGGAATTTTTCATTATAGAACTTGGCTTGTATATTCCAACAATGGGCCTCCTCAAGTGCCCTAGGTCTTTGTGAGCAAGCAAGTTGGATGCACACCCACTAGTTTCTTTTGTTGAGCTTTCATACATCTATAGCTCTAGTGCATCCGTTGCATGGCAATACCTACTCCTTGCATTAACATCAATCGGTGGGCATCTCCATAGCCCATTGATTTGATGTGAGACTTTCTCCTTTTTTGTCTTCTCCACATAACCCCCCTCATTATATTCTATTCCACCCATAGTGCTATGTCCATGGCTCGCGCTCATATATTGCGTGAAAGTTTATAGGTTTGAGATTACTAAAGTATGAAACAATTGCTTGGCTTGTCATCGGGGTTGTGCATGATGTGAGCATTCTTGTGTGACGAAAATGAAACATGACTAAACTATATGATTTTGTAGGGATGAACTTTCTTTGGCCATGTTCTTTTGAGAAGACATAATTGCTTAGTTAGTATGCTTGAAGTAATATTATTTTTATGTCAATATGAACTTTTGTCTTGAATCTTTCGGATCTGAATATTCATACCACAATTAAGAAGAATTACATTAAAATTATGCCAAGTAGCACTCCGCATTAAAAACTCTGTTTTTATCATTTACCTACTCGAGGACGAGCAGGAATTAAGCTTGGGGATGCTTGATACGTCTCCAATGTATCTATAATTTCTGATTGCTTCATGCTATATTATCTACTGTTTTGGACATTATTGGGCTTTATTATCCACTTTTATATTATTTTTGGGACTAACCTATTAACCGGAGGCCCTTTTTGGCCTGTTTTAGGGTTTCGAAGAAAAGGAATATCAAACGGAGTCCAAACGGAATGAAACCTTCAGGAACGTGATTTTCTCAATGAACAAGACCCAAGAGACTTGGACCCTACGTCAAGAAAGAAAAGAGGAGGCCACGAGGTAGGGGGCGCGCCTACCCCCCAGGCGCGCCATCCACCCTCGTGGGCCCCCTCTTGCTCCACCGACGTACTTCGTCCTCCTATATATACCTACGTACCCCCAAACGATCAGATACGGAGCCAAAACCCTAATTCCACCGCCGTAACTTTCTGTATCCACGAGATCCCATCTTGGGGCCTGTTCCGGAGCTCTGCCGGAGGGGGCATCGATCATGGAGGGCTTCTACATCAACACCATAGCCCCTCCGATGAAGTGTGAGTAGTTTACCTTAGACCTACGGGTCCATAGTTATTAGCTAGATGGCTTCTTCTCTCTTCTTGGATCTCAATACAATGTTCTCCCCCTCTCTTGTGGAGATATATCCGATGTAATCTTCTTTTTGCGGTGTGTTTGTTGAGATCGATGAATTGTGGGTTTATGATCAAGTCTATCTATGAATAATATTTGAATCTTCTCTGAATTATTTTATGTATGATTGGTTATCTTTGCAAGTCTCTTCGAATTATCAGTTTGGTTTGGCCTACTAGATTGATCTTTCTTGCAATGGGAGAAGTGCTTAGCTTTGGGTTCAATCTTGCGGTGTCCTTTCCCAGTGACAGTAGGTGCATCAAGGCACGTATTGTATTGTTGTCATCGAGGATAACAAGATGGGGTTTTCTTCATATTGGATGAGTCTATCCCTCTACATCATGTCATCTTGCTTAAGGCGTTACTCTATTTTTAACTTAATACTCTAGATGCATGCTGGATAGCGGTTGATGAGTGGAGTAATAGTAGTAGATGCAGGCAGGAGTCGGTCTACTTGTCTCGGACGTGATGCCTATATACATGATCATACCTAGATATTCTCATAACTATGCTCAATTCTGTCAATTGCTCAACAGTAATTTGTTCACCCACCGTAGAATACTTATGCTCTCGAGAGAAGACACTAGTGAAACCTATGGCCCCCGGGTCTATCTTTATCATATTAATCTCCTACTACTTAGTTATTTCCTTTGCTATTTATTTTGCCTTTATTTTATTTTGCATCTTTATCATAAAAATACCAAAAATATTATCTTATCATATCTATCAGATCTCACTCTCGTAAGTGGCCTTATAGGGATTGATAACCCCTATTTGCGTTGGTTGCAATAATTTATTTGTTTTGTGCAGGTACAAGGGACGTAGCCTCCTACTGGATTGATACCTTGGTTCTCAAAAACTAAGAGAAATACTTACGCTACTTTGCTGCATCATCCCTTCCTCTTCGGGGAAAACCAACACAATGATCAAGAGGCAGCCCTAAGATAATCTAAGGACACCAAAAAGCCAAAGCTTGGGGATGCCCCGGAAGGCATCCCCTCTTTCGTCTACTTCCATCGGTAACTTTACTTGGAGCTATATTTTTTATTCACCACATGATATGTGTTTTGCTTGGAGCGTCTTGTATTATTTGAGTCTTTATTTGTTAGTTTTCCACAATCATCCTTGCTGCACACACCTTTTTTGAGAGAGACACACATGATTCGGAAATTATTAGAATACTCTATGTGCTTCACTTATATCTTTTGAGTTATATAGTTTTGCTCTAGTGCTTCACTTATATTTTTTAGAGCACGGTGGTGGATTTGTTTTATAGAAACTATTGATCTCTCATGCTTCACTTAGATTATTTTGAGAGTCTTAAATAGCATGATAATTTGCTTAAATAATCCTAATATGCTAGGTATACAAGATTAGTAAAAACTTTCTTATGAGTGTGTTGAATACTAAGAGAAGTTTGATGCTTGATAATTGTTTTGAGACATGGAGGTAGTGATATTAAAGTCGTGCTAGTTGAGTAGTTGTGAATTTGAGAGGTACTTGTGTTAAAGTTTGTGATTCCCGTAGCATGCACGTATGGTGAACCGTTATGTGATGAAGTCGGAGCATGATTTATTTATTGATTGTCTTCCTTATGAGTGGCGGTCGGGGACGAGCAATGGTCTTTTCCTATCAATCTATCCCCCTAGGAGCATGCACGTAATACTTTGCTTTGATAACTTGTAGATTTTTGCAATAAGTATGTGAGTTCTTTATGACTAATGTTGAGTTCATGGATTATACGCACTCTCACCCTTCCACCATTGCTAGCCTCTATAATACCGCGCACCTTTCGCCGGTATCATACACCCACCATATACCTTCCTCAAAACAGTCACCATACCTACCTATCATGGCATTTCCATAGCCACTCCGAGATATATTGCCATGCAACTTACCACCATTCCGTTTATTATGACACACTTCATCATTGTCATATTGCTTTGCATGATCATGTAATTGACATTGTATTTGTGGCAAAGCCACCGTTCATAATTCTTTCATACATGTCACTCATGAGTCATTGCATATCCCGGTACACCGCCAGAGGCATTCATATAGAGTCATATCTTGTTCTAAGTATCGAGTTGTAATTCTTGAGTTGTAAGAAAATAAAAGTGTGATGATCATAATTGTTAGAGCATTGTCCCAGTGAGGAACGGATGATGGAGACTATGATTCCCCCACAAATCGGGATGAGACTCCGGACGGAAAAAAGAGGCCATAAAAAAAGAGAAAAGGCCCAAATAAAAAAATAAAAAAAGAGAAAAAGAGAGAAGGGACAATGCTACTATCCTTTTACCACACTTGTGCTTCAAAGTAACACCATGATCTTCATGATAGAGAGTCTCCTATGATATCACTTTCATATACTAGTGGGAATTTTTCATTATCGAACTTGGCTTGCATATTCCAATGATGGGCTTCCTCAAAATGCCCTAGGTCTTCGTGAGCAAGCGAGTTGGATGCACACCCACTTAGTATCTTTTTAAGCTTTCATATACTTATATCTCTAGTGCATCCATTGCATGGCAATCCCTATTCACTCACATTGATATCTATTGATGGGCATCTCCATAGCCCATTTATACACCTAGTTGATGTGAGACTATCTTCTCCCTTTTGTCTTCTCCGCAACCACCATTCAATTCCACCTATAGTGCTATGTCCATGGCTCACGCTCATGTATTGCGTGAAGATTGAAAAAAGTTTGAGAATGTCAAAAGTATGAAACAATTGTTTGGCTTGTCATCGGGGTTGTGCATGATTTAAATACTTTATGTGGTGAAGATAGAGCATAGCCAAACTATATGATTTTGTAGGGATAACTTTCTTTGGCCATGTTATTTTGAGAGGACATAATTGCTTAGTTAGTATGTTTGAAGTATTATTATTTTTATGTCAATATAGAACTTTTTTCCTGAATCTTTCGGATCTGAATATTCATACCACAATTAAGAAGAATTACATTGAAATTATGCCTAGTAGCATTCCACATCAAAAATTCTTTTTTTATCATTTACCTACTCAAGGATGAGTAGGAATTAAGCTTGGGGATGCTTGATACGTCTCCAACGTATCTATAATTTTTGATTGCTCCATGCTATATTACCTTCTATTTTGGACATTATTGAGCTTTATAATTCACTTTTATATTATTTTTGGGACTAATCTATTAACCGGAGGCCCAGCCCAGAATTGTTATTTTTTTGCCTATTTCAAAGTTTCGCAGAAAAGAATATCAAAGGAGTCCAAACAGAATGAAACCTTCGGGAACGTGATTTTTGGAACGAACAAGATCCAGGAGACTTGGACCCTACGTCAAGCAACCAACAGGGAAGCCACGAGGTAGGGGGCGCGCCTACCCCCCCACCCCCAAGGCGCGCCCTCCACCCTCGTGGGCCCCCTGTTGCCCCACCGACGTACTCCTTCCTCCTATATATACCTACGTACCCCCAAACGATCAAATACGGAGGCAAAACCATAATTCCACCGCTGTAACTTTCTGTATCCATGAGATCCCATCTTGGGGTCTGTTCCGGAGCTCCGCCGGATGGGGCATCGATCACGGAGGGCTTCTACATCAACACCATAGCCTCTCCGATGATGTGTGAGTAGTTTACCTCAGACCTTCGGGTCCATAGTTATTAGCTAGATGGCTTCTTCTCTCTTTTTGGATCTCAATACAATGTTCTCCCCCTCTCTCGTGGAGATCTATTCGATATAATCTTCTTTTGCGGTGTGTTTGTTGAGACCGATGAATTGTGGGTTTATGATCAAGTTTATCTATGAACAATATTTGAATCTTCTCTGAATTCTTTTATGTATGATTGGTTATCTTTGCAAGTCTATTTGAATTATCAGTTTGGTTTGGCCTACTAGATTGATCTTTCTTGCAATGGGAGAAGTGCTTAGCTTTGGGTTCAATCTTGCGGTGCCTTTCCCAGTGACAGTAGGGCAGCAAGGCACGTATTGTATTGTTGCCATCGAGGATAATAAGATGTTTTTTTATCATATTGCATGAAGTTATCCCTTTACATCATGTCATCTTGCTTAAAGCGTTAATCTGTTCTTATGAACTTAATACTCTAGATGCAAGCTGGATAGAGGTCGATGTGTGAAGTAATAGTAGTAGATGCATGCAGGAGTCGGTCTACTTGTCTCGGACGTGATGCCTATATACATGATCATACCTAGATATTCTCATAACTATGCTCAATTCTGTCAATTGCTCAACTGTAATTTGTTCACCCAACGTGAAATACTTATGCTCTTGAGAGAAGCCACTAGTAAAACCTATGGCCCCGGGTCTATCTTCATCATATTAATCTTCCAACACTTAGTTATTTTCTGTGTTTTTTTACTTTGCCTTTTATTTTACTTTGCTTCTTTATCATGAAAATAACAAAAATATTATCTTATCATATCTATCAGATCTCACTCTCGTAAGTGACCGTGTAGGGATTGACAACCCCTTATCGCGTTGGTTGCGAGGATTTATTTGTTTTGTGTAGGTGCGAGGGACTTGCGCGTAGCCTCCTACTGGATTGATACCTTGGTTCTCAAAAACTGAGGGAAATACTTACGCTACTTTATTGCATCACCCTTTCCTCTTCAAGGAAAAACCAACGCAATGCCCAAAAGGCAGCACTCAGCGCATCGGTAGATCAACCGGCAGGGCGTACATGGACCGGCAGAAGGTGATTGAGAGATTAGTGGATCGAGATATAGGAGAGGATGCGGTGGTCCTTACTGCTGCTGGTGGAGTAATAAAATCGCTTCGCTACACTAACTCGTCGGCTCAGAAGGCAAAAGATCAAACGACTTGTCACTTTGGTGATCAAGGAGATGGCTACACGATTTGTATTTTTTCATTATTATTTTTGGCTGATGTGGCACATTTGATGAGTTGGACGGGCTGCATGTCAAAAGTAATAGCATAGTGGGGATGAACTATTTAGTGGGTTGCTCCTATTTAGTATTGATGACGTGGTATGGTGATGATGTGGATAGTGTGTATATTGAGAGAATAGATAGAAGTAGGGAGTAACTTCTTAAGAATGTTAGATACACTATATTAGCTTACTACATTTGATGATCAATACGGAGTAGAACGGTAGCATGTATAGCTACTGGACGATGGACTCACTAAATATGACCCCTAGAAATGTGGCAGTTTCATTAGGACCGGACAGTGCAAATTGACCATACATTAATAACTCTTAAGAAATGAAGAGCAAGCAGTGTATAGGTTTCTTGAGAAGTTCCACTACCAGAATTTAGGCAGTTGCCGACGGGCATATCTATGCCGACGGCCCCCGTCGGCATATATGGGCTTACCCCGACGGCACAACTAAAGCCGTCGGCGTAGAAAGGCCGTCGGCATAGATAAGCCGTCGGTGTTTCTCCGAATATACCGACGCGGGACGTCGGCATAGAGCAGGCCGTCGGCATATCACGTGGCCCGTCTACCCGTGCGGCGACGGCAGTTTGGCGGCGTCAGGCTACGCCGACGGGCTAACGGTGGCCGTCGGCATAGCTACGCCGACGTCATCGATCCGCCGCGCCGCCACGTCATCGATCCGCGTCGTTCGCCGGTCCCATGGGGTGGCATTTCTATGCCGACGGCTAGGCTGTCGGCATAGGCCTAGCCCACGTTCTTGCCACGTCATTGATCCCCGCCCTACGCCATGTCATCGATCCAGGGCTCTACCGTTCCGTGGCCGTAGCTATGCCGACGGCTAGGCCGTAGGCATAGATATCTAATAATATTTTTATATTTTTTGTATTTTCTCTTATTATTTTTTAATTTTTTCCAATACTAATTTCATTAACTTAAATGTACAGAAAACATATATCGATTGCCCCCCACACGGGCCTTCTTCCGTCGTGTCATGGAGAGGTTAGACGGGACGGGCCGGGTACCTGTGGGGGGTAGCAATGCCGCCAGGTGTTGCGGTGGGCCCTCCTACGATTGTGGAAACATTGGCAGGCGCAGGCACGCGGCTCCGGGGTGTGCCCCCTCCCCCCTAACGGGCGTCGATGCCGCCGTGCCCCAGCGGGGGGGGGGAACGGCCACGTCGGGCCGACGCAGAGGGAATCTTGGGGTGGGTTGTGCCAGGACTATGTTGGGGGGTGTACCTATGGCTGGGCTATGACAACAAGGTGAAAAGGTCCACCGGTCAAACTACGTCCAGCGAAAGTCAAAGGGATAGACCCGGCGGTCGTCTGTGTCAGGGTTAGACGGGACGGGGTACCTAGGGGGTAGCAATGCCGCCAGGTGTTGCGGTGGCCCTCCTACGGTTATATAAGCATGGTGGCAGGCGTAGGCACCCGGCACGCGGCTTGTATGAGGTCCCGGTGCGACGCTCCGGTGGCATTGCTACCCCCCTAGGGCCCCTGTCCCGCCAAACCCTGTAGCGTTTGACCACGGGATCTACCCCTTTGACTTTGCACGGACAGGCTTTGAGCAGTAGACGTATCCACCCGGTTGTCTAAGGTCAGCCCAGATGTTGCACCAAAGTGTTCCTATGGGCTGACCTATCGCAACCAGGTGGAAGAGTCCACCGGTCAAAGCCCGTCCGACGAAAGTCAAAGGGCTAGATCTACTGGTCAACTGGGATTCGGGGTGGCCTTCGGGGTATAGCTATGCCACCGAAACATCGCACGGGTCCCGATGCATGTGTGAAAGTGTTCTGGCATGTGTAGACGCCCGTCTTGGGGCTCCGTGGTGTGGCCCCCCTCCACGGAAGGCAGAGCAGCCGTCACTTAGAGGGGGGATGGTGCGGGTGCGGTGGAACCGGAGGGAATCTAGTGTTGGGTTGGGTCCAGACCGTGTTCGGGGATGTTCCTATGGGCTGACTTATCGCAACCAGGTGGAAGAGTCCACCGGTCAAAGCCCGTCCGGCGAAAGTCAAAGGGCTAGATCTACTGGTCAACTGGGATTCGCGGTGGCCTTCGGGTGTAGCTATGCCACCGAAACATCGCACGGGTCCCGATGCATGTGTGAAAGTGTTCTGGCATGCGTAGACGCCCGTCTTGGGGCTCCGTGGTGTGGCCCCCCTCCACGGAAGGCAGAGCAGCCGTCACTTAGAGGGGGGATGGTGCGGGTGCGATGGAACCGGAGGGAATCTAGTGTTGGGTTGGGTCCAAACCGTGTTCGGGGATGTTGCTATGGGCTGACCTATCACAACCAGGTGGAAGAGTCCACCGGTCAAAGCCCGTCCGGCGAAAGTCAAAGGGCTAGATCTACTGGTCAACTGGGATTCGGGGTGGCCTTCGGGGTGTAGCTATGCCACCGAAACATCGCACGGGTCCCGATGCATGTGTGAAAGTGTTCTGGCATGCGTAGACACCCGTCTTGGGGCTCCGTGGTGTGGCCCCCCTCCACGGAAGGTAGAGCAGCCGTCAGTTAGAGGGGGGGATGGTGCGGGTGCGGTGGAACCGGAGGGAATCTAGTGTTGGGTTGGGTCCAAACCGTGTTCGGGGATGTTCCTATGGGCTGACCTATCGCAACCAGGTGGAAGAGTCCACCGGTCAAAGCCCGTCCGACGAAAGTCAAAGGGCTAGATCTACTGGTCAACTGGGATTCGGGGTGGCCTTCGGGGTATAGCTATGCCACCGAAACATCGCACGGGTCCCGATGCATGTGTGAAAGTGTTCTGGCATGCGTAGACGCCCGTCTTGGGGCTCCGTGGTGTGGCCCCCCTCCACGGAAGGCAGAGCAGCCGTCACTTAGAGGGGGGATGGTGCGGGTGCGGTGGAACCGGAGGGAATCTAGTGTTGGGTTGGGTCCAGACCGTGTTCGGGATGTTGCTATGGGCTGACCTATCGCAACCAGGTGGAAGAGTCCACCGGTCAAAGCCCGTCCGGCGAAAGTCAAAGGGCTAGATCTACTGGTCAACTGGGATTCGCGGTGGCCTTCGGGGTGTAGCTATGCCACCGAAACATCGCACGGGTCCCGATGCATGTGTGAAAGTGTTCTGGCATGTGTAGACGCCCGTCTTGGGGCTCCGTGGTGTGGCCCCCCTCCATGGAAGGCAGAGCAGCCGTCACTTAGAGGGGGGATGGTGCGAGTCCGGTGGAACCGGAGGGAATCTAGTTTTGGGTTGGGTCCAGACCGTGTTCGGGAATGTTCCTATGGGCTGACTTATGGCAACAAGGTGGAAGAGTCCACTGGTCAAAGCCCGTTCGGTGAAAGTCAAAGGGCTAGATCTACTGGTCAACTGGGATTCGCGGTGGCCTTCGGGGTGTAGCTATGCCACCGGAATGCAGAGCAGCCGTCACTTACAGGGGGGATGGTGCGGGTGTGGTGGAACCGGAGGGAATCTAGTGTTGGGTTGGGTCCAGACCGTGTTCGGGAATGTTGCTATGGGCTGACCTATCACAACTAGGTGGAAGGGTCCACCGGTCAAAGCCCGTCCGGCGAAAGTCAGAGGGCTAGATCTACTGGTCAACTGGGATTCGGGGTGGCCTTCGGGGTGTAGCTATGCCACCGAAACATCGCATGGGTCGCGATGCATGTGTGAAAGTGTTCTGGCATGCGTAGACGCCCTTCTTGGGGCTCCGTGGTGTGCCCCCCTCCACGGAAGGCAGAGCAGCCGTCACTTAGAGGGGGGATGGTGCGGGTGCGGTGGAACCGGAGGGAATCTAGTGTTGGGTTGGGTCCAGACCGTGTTCGGGAATGTTCCTATGGGCTGACCTATCGCAACCAGGTGGAAGAGTCCACCGGTCAAAGCCCGTCCGGTGAAAGTCAAAGGGCTAGATCTACTGGTCAACTGGGATTCGCGGTGGCCTTCGGGGTGTAGCTATGCCACCGAAACATCGCACGGGTCCCGATGCATGTGTGAAAGTGTTCTGGCATGCGTAGACGCCCGTCTTGGGGCTCCGTGGTGTGGCCCCCCTCCACGGAAGGCAGAGCAGCCGTCACTTAGAGGGGGGGATGGTGCGGGTGCGATGGAACCGGAGGGAATCTAGTGTTGGGTTGGGTCCAGACCGTGTTCGGGGATGTTGCTATGGGCTGACCTATCACAACCAGGTGGAAGAGTCCACCGGTCAAAGCCCGTCCGGTGAAAGTCAAAGGGCTAGATCTACTGGTCAACTGGGATTCGGGGTGTAGCTATGCCACCAAAACATCGCACGGGTCCCGATGCATGTGTGAAAGTGTTCTGGCATGTGTAGACGCCCGTCTTGGGGCTCCGTGGTGTGGCCCCCCTCCACGGAAGGCAGAGCAGCCGTCACTTAGAGGGGGGATGGTGCGGGTGCGATGGAACCGGAGGGAATCTAGTGTTGGGTTGGGTCCAAACCGTGTTCGGGGATGTTCCTATGGGCTGACCTATCACAACCAGGTGGAAGAGTCCACCGGTCAAAGCCCGTCCGGCGAAAGTCAAAGGGCTAGATCTACTGGTCAACTGGGATTCGGGGTGGCCTTCGGGGTGTAGCTATGCCACCGAAACATCGCATGGGTCGCGATGCATGTGTGAAAGTGTTCTGGCATGCGTAGACACCCGTCTTGGGGCTCCGTGGTGTGGCCCCCCTCCGCGGAAGGTAGAGCAGCCGTCAGTTAGAGGGGGGATGGTGCGGGTGCGGTGGAACCGGAGGGAATCTAGTGTTGGGTTGGGTCCAGACCGTGTTCGGGGATGTTCCTATGGGCTGACCTATCGCAACCAGGTGGAAGAGTCCACCGGTCAAAGCCCGTCCGACGAAAGTCAAAGGGCTAGATCTACTGGTCAACTGGGATTCGGGGTGGCCTTCGGGGTATAGCTATGCCACCGAAACATCGCAGGGGTCCAGATGCATGTGTGAAAGTGTTCTAGCATGTGTAGACGCCCATCTTGGGGCTCCGTGGTGTGGCCCCCCTCCACGGAAGGCAGAGTAGCCGTCACTTAGAGGGGGGATGGTGCGGGTGCGGTGGAACCAGACGGGAATCTAGTGTTGGGCTGGGTCCAGACCGTGTTCGGGAATGTTCCTATGGGCTGACTTATCGCAACCAGGTGGAAGAGTCCACCGGTCAAAGCCCGTCCAACGAAAGTCAAAGGGCTAGATCTAATGGTCAACTGGGATTCGCGGTGGCCTTCGGGGTGTAGCTATGCCACGGAAACATCGCACGGGTCCCGATGCATGTGTGAAAGTGTTCTGGCATGCGTAGACACCCGTCTTGGGGCTCCGTGGTGTGGCCCCCCTCCACGGAAGGCAGAGCAGCCGTCAGTTAGAGGGGGGATGGTGCGGGTGCGGTGGAACCGGAGGGAATCTAGTGTTGGGTTGGGTCCAGACTGTGTTCGGGGATGTTCCTATGGGCTGACCTATCGCAACCAGGTGGAAGAGTCCACCGGTCAAAGCCCGTCCGACGAAAGTCAAAGGGCTAGATCTACTGGTCAACTGGGATTCGGGGTGGCCTTTGGGGTATAGCTATGCCACCGAAACATCGCACGGGTCCCGATGCATGTGTGAAAGTGTTCTGGCATGCGTAGATGCCCGTCTTGGGGCTCCGTGGTGTGGCCCCCCTCCACGGAATGCAGAGCAGCCGTTACTTAGAGGGGGGATGGTGCGGGTGCGGTGGAACCGGAGGGAATCTAGTGTGGGGTTGGGTCCAGACCGTGTTCGGGAATGTTGCTATGGGCTGACCTATCACAACTAGGTGGAAGGGTCCACCGGTCAAAGCCCGTCCGGCGAAAGTCAGAGGGCTAGATCTACTGGTCAACTGGGATTCGGGGCGGCCTTCGGGGTGTAGCTATGCCACCGAAACATCGCATGGGTCGCGATGCATGTGTGAAAGTGTTCTGGCATGTGTAGACACCCGTCTTGGGGCTCCGTGGTGTGGCCCCCCTCCACGGAAGGTAGAGCAGCCGTCAGTTAGAGGGGGGGATGGTGCGGGTGCGGCGGAACCGGAGAGAATCTAGTGTTGGGTTGGGTCCAGACTATGTTCGGGGATGTTCCTATGGGCTGACCTATCGCAACCAGGTGGAAGAGTCCACCGGTCAAAGCCCGCCCAACGAAAGTCAAAGGGCTAGATCTACTCGTCAACTAGGATTCGGGGTGGCCTTCGGGGTGTAGCTATGCCACCGAAACATCGTAGGGGGGATGGTGCGGGTGCGATGGAACCTGATGGTGTGGTGGCATGTCCGAAGAGGCGGGACACGTGTCCGGGGTGTGCCCCCCTCACGGACGGCGCCGCCGCCGGCGACCCCACGCGTCCGTTTCCCCCCTCCACGTGCGGGGTACCGGGTCCCGTACAGACGGTAAACTAAGAATCTAAAAATGTAATAATTGAATTAGTGAACTATTTAAACAGGTCTAATTTCTTTTCTCTCGGCGAGGTGGGACTATTTTTTTTTAAAAAAAGTAGTTGCCATCTATGCCTACGGCGTAGCCGTCGGCATAGGCCTCCTATCTATGCCGACGGCCTGGCCATCGGCATAGAGCCACCCTTATCCACTCGATGGCCCTCTCGCTGTCAGGTGGGACCACTCCTATGCCGACGGACTGGCCGTCGGCATAGTCCACCTTATCCTCGACCCGGCCCTCCTCCTCCACTCGTTTCTCTCCTCGATCCAACTCCCTCTCCTCGACAGCCAACCGCCGCCGCCACCCTCTCCGCGCCGTCGACGCCCCCCTAGCCGCTCGCCCCGCCACCGGCTGCCGCCATCTCCACCCACCCGCGCCGCGCCGCCGCCATCTCCACCCCCCTCCGTCGGACGCCCTCTCCGCCGCCGCCATCTCCACCCCCCTCCGTCGGACCCCCCACCCGCGCTGCTCCGCCCCCTCCTCCGCGTCATTGCCCCGCCGGTCGCCACCTCGCCCCGACCTGCCCTGCCCCGCCGGCCGCCACCTCGCCCCCATCCCGCGCCCCGGCCCTGCCTGGCTCCACCCCATCGGTCGCCTCCTCGCCCCGGCCCTGCCTGGCTCCGCCTCTCCCCGGACCTGCCGCTCCGGTGAGACCTCCACCTTTTTTTCTATTTTTAGATAGATAGATTGTTAGATATATAGATAGATAGATCGATAGATAGATCAATAGATAGATAGATTGTTAGATAGATAGATTGTTAGATATATAGATAGAGAGTCAAAGGGCTAGATCTAGTGGTCAACTGGGATTCGGGGTGGCCTTTGGGGTATAGCTATGCCACCGAAACATCGCACGGGTCCCGATGCATGTGTGAAAGTGTTCTGGCATGTGTAGACGCCCGTCTTGGGGCTCCGTGGTGTGGCCCCCCTCCACGGAAGGCAGAGCAGCCGTCACTTAGAGGGGGGATGGTGCGGGTGCAGTGGAACCGAAGGGAATCTAGTGTTGGGTTGGGTCCAGACCGTTTTCGGGAATGTTCCTATGGGCTGACTTATCGCAACCTGGTGGAAGAGTCCACCGGTCAAAGCCCGTCCGGCGAAAGTCAAAGGGCTAGATCTACTAGTCAACTGGGATTCGCGGTGGCCTTCGGGGTGTAGCTATGCCACCGAAACATCGCACGGGTCCCGATGCATGTGTGAAAGTGTTCTGGCATGCGTAGACGCCCGTCTTGGGGCTCCGTGGTGTGGCCCCCCTCCACGGAAGGCAGAGCAGCCGTCACTTAGAGGGGTGGATGGTGCGGGTGCGATGGAACCGAAGGGAATCTAGTGTTGGGTTGGGTCCAGACCGTGTTCGGGGATGTTGCTATGGGCTGACCTATCGCAACCAGGTGGAAGAGTCCACCGGTCAAAGCCCGCCCAGCGAAAGTCAAAGGGCTAGATCTACTCGTCAACTAGGATTCGGGGTGGCCTTCGGGGTGTAGCTATGCCACCGAAACATCGTAGGGGGGATGGTGCGGGTGCGATGGAACCTGATGGTGTGGTGGCATGTCTGAAGAGGCGGGACACGTGTCCGGGGTGTGCCCCCCTCACGGACAGCGCCGCCGCCGGCGACCCCACGCGTCTGTTTCCCCCCTCCACGTGCGGGGTACCGGGTCCCGTACAGACGGTAAACTAAGAATCTAAAAATGTAATAATTGAATTAGTGAACTATTTAAACAGGTCTAATTTCTTTTCTCTCGGCGAGGTGGGACTATTTTTTTTTAAAAAAAAGTAGTTGCCATCTATGCCTACGGTGTAGCCGTCGGCATAGGCCTCCTATCTATGCCGACGGCCTGGCCATCGGCATAGAGCCACCCTTATCCACTCGATGGCCCTCTCGCTGTCAGGTGGGACCACTCCTATGCCGACGGACTGGCCGTCGGCATAGTCCACCTTATCCTCGACCCGGCCCTCCTCCTCCACTCGTTTCTCTCCTCGATCCAACTCCCTCTCCTCGACAGCCAACCGCCGCCGCCACCCTCTCTGCGTCGTCGACGCCCCCCTAGCCGCTCGCCCCGCCACCGGCCGCCGCCATCTCCACCCACCCGCGCCGCGCCGCCGCCATCTCCACCCCCCTCCGTTGGACGCCCTCTCCTCCGCCCCCTCCTCCGCGTTGCTCCGCCCCCTCCTCCGCATCGTTGCCATCTCCACCCCCCTCCGTCGGACGCCCTCTCCGCCGCCGCCATCTCCACCCCCTCCGTCGGACCCCCCACCCGCGCTGCTCCGCCCCCTCCTCCGCGTTGTTGCCCCGCCGGTCGCCACCTCGCCCCGACCTGCCCTGCCCCGCCGGCCGCCACCTCGCCCCCATCCCGCGCCCCGGCCCTGCCTGGCTCCGCCCCATCGGTCGCCTCCTCGCCCCGGCCCTGCCTGGCTCCGCCTCTCCCGGACCTGCCGCTCCGGTGAGACCTCCACCTTTTTTTCTATTTTTAGATAGATAGATTGTTAGATATATAGATAGATAGATCGATAGATAGATCAATAGATAGATAGATTGTTAGATGGACAGATTGTTAGATATATAGATAGAGATAGATAAATTTTTTGTTCGATGAGATGAATCGATGATGATGATGAATAGACAATGATGATGAATATATTGTTGATATTGTTAGTTGTGATGATGATGATGATGAATATTTATTTAATATTGTTAGTTCTGATGATGATGATGAATATGTGATGAAATAACCCTACATGATTCAAGAATAAATGAATGCACCTAAATTTGTGAGTTGATGATGAATATGCTTTATGAGTTGTGATGTTCTAAATTTTTGTCGCGTTGGAATTTGCAGGTTTTGTAGAGTTTCATGTCGGTGGAGTGATCGTCATCGGAGTTGTTGGTCAAGGATCGTCCCTCCTCTGTTCGACTACTTCCTCTATAGCCGAGGGTGAGCTACGAATCCACCTACACCTCCTACGCTCTTTTAATCATGTCACTAGATTTCATTTTCTAGTCAACTGGCGTACCCTAGGCGTCTCCCGTCTGAAAGGTTTGCATCGATAAATATGCATTCAATTGCATATTTATCACCGCAACTCTTTTGGATTGTCCAGCGTTTTCCACGGACAGCCCGAGGATGTGTAGATTGGGTATGTTCTCCATGTTCTACCCCGTTCCGAGACAGGATTTCGGCGGCGCCTCCCCGTTGTTCTCCGGGGCACATTCTCTCGGCTATTTGCCGAGACGTGTATCTGGAGAACAGCGGGGAGGTGCTGCCGAAATTTTGTCTCGGGACAGGGTAGAATGGAGAACTTACTCAATCTACACATCCTCGGGTGGGATTAGGACCCATCTTTACCTATTAGAGATGTAGGTGGATTAAACGCGGTAGAAACTGAAAATTTGATGTGATTAATTTAAGTGAATCCTTAATTATGTTGTGTGGGTTGCAAAAAAGCAGAGGATGGCAGATAATCAGTGGATGTACAGTGGTTTTATCCGTCGGAATCGAGTAACATTAGAGTGGATCGCGAAAACCGATGTGTATTTGAAGGAGATATTCCGTCGTCCAATGAGAATTATCCCACCATGCCCCTGTGCGAGATGTGCCAGACGTCACCGTAGAAATCAGACGGACATGAGTGAGCACCTTCGCATGCACGGATATATGCCAAACTTTGACATGCCGCCGATAAACAAAGCCGAGCAGGACCGTGGTAGAGAGGAGGTGATGCGACAACGCATCGATGGATATGAGGACGACGGGGTCAGGGACATGCTAGATGATGTCATTGTTGTAGAAACGGAAAATGCGACACCTTCAGAGAATGAACCGGAGGAGCCGGAGGCAACCGCAAAGGCCTTCTTGGAGGTCTTGGCCTCGTCGAAGAAACCTCTTTATGCGGGTGCGAAAATATCTCAGCTGGATGCCATCTCGCAACTGATTGCAGTGAAGGCTGAGTACGGCTGTAGCCAGAAATGCTTCGAAGCATTCCTGGGACTATGGGCTAACAGCCTCCCTGAGGGTCATGAACTGCCGAAAAGCATGTACGATACAAAGAAAATCATGAAGGCACTCTCTATGGATTATGAGAAAATAGATGTTTGCCCGAAGAATTGCCTTTTGTTTAGGCACGAGTATGCGGATGACAAGTACTGTAGGAAGTGCAGTTCGTCTCGGTACATTGAGGTGGTCGGTGAGGATGGTGAGAAAAAGCAGCTAACCATCCCCGTTAAGGTTCTTCGGTATCTTGATTTTATAAAAAGACTGCAGCGCCTTTTCATCACGAAGGAGTCTGCCAAAATGATGAAGTGGCACAAGGAAGGTATAAGGTACAATCCAAAAAAAATCATACATCCATCGGGAGGGGAAGCATGGAAGTCATTCGATGAAGAATACCCCGAGGAAGCAGCCGAGGCTGGGAATGTTAGAATAGCCATATCAGGTGATGGGTTGAATCCATATGGTATGTCGTCCAATCCATACAGCTGCTGGCCTGTGTTTGTAATTCCGCTCAATCTTCCTCCCGGTGCCCTAATGCAACGGAAGACCATGTTCTTGTCGCTCATCATTCCGGGGCCTGACTACCCGGGGAAGCAATTGGGTGTGTTTATGCAGACGCTTGTGGATGCTTTGCACCATTCTTGGTACTTTCCGAGGTTGACATATGACCGGGATCTACAGAGAAATTTCTTGATGAAAGTTTGGTTGCACTATCGCATGCATGACTTTCCCGGCTATGCTCTATTCTGCGGATGGTGTACAAGTGGTAAGATGCCATGCCCAGTGTGCATGCAGGCTATGTGAATGATTTGGCTGAGTAAGGGTGGCAAGTATGTAGCCTTTGACCTGCATCGACAGTTCCTCCCTCCAGACCATCCAGACAGGGAAGACAAGAAGAACTTCACGAAAGGCCGGGTTGTTCATGAAGTAACCGAGATTCCAACATTTTCGGGGGCAGATGTTCTTGCTCAGCTAAAAGCTCTCAAGCCTAAAGTCAAAGGCAAAGCCAAAGCCAAAGCCAAAGGCTTCGAGGGATATGGTGAGACGCACAACTGGACGCACATTACCCCCTTCTCGCAGCTTCCCTATTTTAAGGACCTCAAACTTCCTTACAATATTGATGTGATGCACACCGAAAAGAATGTGGCAGAGTCCCTTTTCCACACGATCCTCAACATTCCTGATAAGACGAAGGATAACGTAAAAGCTAGAGCCGATCAACAGAGAATTTGTGATAGACCACGCCTGAACATGAATCCTCCCACAGGCGGTCGAAAAAACTGGTTCAAGCCAGATGCTGACTTTGTCCTTAAACCGCCAGAAAAAAAAGAAGTACTTATCTGGCTGAAACAAATTTTGAAGTTCACCGATGGTTATGCATCGAATATAAGTAAGGGAGTCAATCTTTCAACGGGCAAAGTGACCGGCCTGAAGAGTCATGATTACCATGTATGGATTGAGCGGATAATGCCGGTGATAGTTCGAGGCTATGTCCCCGAGCATGTCTGGCGAGTGCTTGCCGAGCTTAGCCATTTCTTCCACACGCTCTATGCTAAAGAAGTAAGTAAAGAGGTGATTGAAAAATTGCATAAGAAGGCACTGGAGTTGATAGTCAAGCTAGAGAAGATCTTTCCGCCAGGCTTCTTTACTCCGATGACACATCTCATTCTGCACCTCGCGAACGAGGTATTGTTGGGGGGCCCTGTGCAAAATCGCTGGCAGTACGGCCCTGAGAGGCAGAACAAGCATCTCCGACAGAAATGTGGAAACAAAGCTAAGATTGAAGCTTCCATAGCTGAGGCAGTTATCCTAGAGGAGGTGTCAGACCTCAGGACATCATACTATCCAGACCACGTTCCCCATCTGCATAACAAGGTGCCTCGATACAATATAGAAGAGCCCAAGTATCAACCCAGGCTCGATCTATTCAACGCGCAAGGTGGGAGGGCCGGGGCCTCGAAATCTTATAACATGCCACAACAAGAGTGGGAGGACCTCATGTTCTATATCTTGCACAACATCAAGGAAGTTGAGGAAGTGTGGATGAGGTAATACCACTACACCATTCCTTTATGTCTTCCACATTATCATGTTTCATGTTCACTTAGTCCCGGTCTAACACCGCTTATCTTTTTTTAGTGATTTCGTTCAAGAGGAATGGATGGGAGTGAATCCTCCTACTAAGGCGGAGGCACTTACTCTTCTCCGTCATGGAAACCCTGGACGTAAAAATTTTGTTGCTTGGTTCATGGAGAAAGTAATTTTCCACACTCCCCTATTAAATACCTACTTCAACATTTATTAGTTAACCGAACTAATGCACGCAACAATTTCCATTATACTTGTAGGGAAAAGATCTGCACATATCTATGGATGATGAATTGAGATGGGTTTCCATGGGTTTTGACCCTGCCGTCATGACATGTAAAAAGTATGATGTGAATGGGTATCGCTTCCATACAGAGGAGCACCAAAACAGCCGCCCCGATCCCAAAACTATAAATACTGGAGTGTACACCCCCGGTCAAAATTCAGTAGACTACTACGGAAAGGTACAAAATATATACGAGGTTAAATTCCGCCAGGGGTGTGAGACCCTAAGTCTGCCTGTGTTCAAATGCCGATGGTTCGATCCGCGGGAGGGGGTAAAACATACGCCTTCCATTGGTTTGGTCGAAGTTAAACCATCAACCGTCTATGCCGGAGCCGATCTCTTTATTGCGGCTACCCAAGCTACACAAGTATATTATCTGCCTTACCCATGCCAGAAAGTGTATCTAAAGGGTTGGGAAGTTGTGTTCAAGGTGTCGCCACATGGTAAGCTACCAGACCCGAATGAAGACGATTACTACAACATTAACCCCATGACATACGAGGGAGTGTTCTATCAAGAGCAACCTGATGATGATGATGATGTGGTTAGAAACAATGACGCTAGACCATTGGGTGATGATGATGTGGACCCAAACGTCCACGATGCACGGAATGATGGTGAGACCATTGTCAATGAAAATGACATACTTATGCTAGAAAAGTTAAACGAAGACGCTGACAACGAGGAAGAGCCTCCACCTCCGTCGGACAACAAAGATGATATGATTGATAGTGAAGATGAGACGGACCGAGAAAGAGGTTACAACAGTGATGATTCATATGGGTTCTAGAAGATGTACGTTTCAAGTATTTTTTTTTCTATAGTTTAGGAATATGCCTTTTTATGCATTTTTATTAATGTGTTTATTATCATGCCTTTTCCTTCATTTCATTAATTTACTAATTGCTTTTTCTCTTTCCAATGCAGGTTCGTGGAACATGGGCAAGGGGAAGGCCGACAGCGTGGGTTTCCTACGCAAGGTCGTCGGCCTGCCTAGTCGGAGTGGTCGAGCACGTAATCCTCCCCCTCGGCTACTTGACGATGACTCCTCACAGGGAGGTCGAGAGAGAGGTGCCCCTAGAGGAGGAGGGGGCGGGGGGAGAGCCTCTAGAGGACGAGGTGCTGGGGGGAGAGCCACTATAGGGGGTCGCGGCCAGAAAGAGCGCACCCTCACCGACTTAGGGGTGTTGTCTTCGAGGCCCTCCTCTAGTGACACAGGCGAGGAGGAGGAGGAGGAGGAGGAGGAGGTTGGGGAGGAGGTTGGGGAGGGGGAGGCAGGCGAGGAGGAGGGTGGTGGCGGGGACGATGGTGGTGATGGGAAGGGGGTTGACACGAAGGGGTGGCTGCGTGGCAACGCAAAGCTACCAAAGCAGGTTCCTGCTACTGAGGAGCAGAAGTGGCTCATTGAGCCCACGGGAAAAGAGTAAGTGGTTCATTATGTTGCTTGACACATGCTTATTCCGGTTGTTATTTATTTTTCTTGTCACATGCTAATAGTTCATTCTTTTGCAGCAACTGGATATATTCTAAATGGGTCCGTATTCCTAACGGCCTCATCACCGTCTTGCTGAAGTTATATTGGCCGGGGTTGTACTGTCCTGATCCAGTCAGGCAGCTGGACCGTCGGGTTTTGGCCATGAGCTGGGACCACTGGGAAGCGGCCCGCCACGCGGACCATGAGACCCATGCCAAGGCCGTGATCACTACTTTCTGGGTGAGTTCTCTTCAGAAGCACAAGTCCATTCTAGTTTCATGAATGATTTAACTCATGGCTTCTCCCATTCTTGTTTCATGCATGATTGTAGAAATTCTATCGAGTTCTTCCGGAGCACAGGGCTAGAGCGGACCAGATCGTGCTGCGCCAATGCAAGAAGAAGGCCCGCCAGATGCAGTACGAGGTGCGCTATGTGGCCATCTCCACATACTACCACGACTATCTTGGTGTGAAGATGACCAAGGAAGAAGCGCGGAGGATGGGCATTACCTTGGAGAGGCCCGAGTTCTTGGCGGTAAGTATAAAAGATTCTTCATTATGCTTTCATATATTATGCTTTCATTATGCTTTCATTACCTTGTGGTACATTATGCTTTATGCTTTATGCTTCCATAACACCAATTTGGACACACCTACATGCCATTATGCTTTTATTATGTAGGTGTGTCGAAATTGGTGTTATGGAAAAGACGAGTCCTGGGCGGCATTGGTGGATCTTTGGTGTGATGAGGCTAGAGCCTGGGCGGCTATGAGAACCAAAAATAAGGCTAACCGAGGGACGGAGGGAGTACATGCTCAGGGAAACCGAAACCACTATCTCCACAAGGAAGTTAATGTATGACTAACCCCATTAAACATTCTTCTTCTTCTATTTACCATCACTTTCTTATGTATGACTAACCTCTGTTTGGTGGTGCAGGAGGAGAAACTGAAGCGGCCGCTCTCACACATGCAGGCGTGGGAGATCGCCCATACGCGGAAGGACCCCAAGCCTGGCGAGCCCAAGTACTACGGCAAGAAGACCGCAGGGAGGAAGAAGGCCTACTCCGAAGCGTATCTAGAGTTACATCCTGACACACCTGACCCAATTGCGGCGCCTCTGGACGACATGGCGGTGGTGAGGATGGGGCCCAAGGAGCACGGTCGGGAGGCGGTTCTCGATGTTGTGATCACTCCTAGTATCTCCTACACACAGCTTCGTCGGATCGACCCGAGCCTGAGCCAGCGCACGAGCCAGCCAGTGACTAGTACACAGTACCTCTTTCAGGAGCAACAATCTGTAAGTATTTTCCCTCTTATCTTCATTTCTCACTTCATTTTCCGCATTTAGTAGTTTTATGAGTTCCATCATGTCATACCGTAGGCCTACATGGAGTACACACGCCAGGAGACCATGACGTGGCATCAGAGGCTTTATGGACACCAAGTGCAGAGGGATAGCCAGATGCAGCAGGCTTTTCAGGATATGGCGGTCGACAGGTGTCCTCAGTTCCCTCCAGCACAATGCCCTCCAGCACAACCAGTGCTGATGAGCTTTGAAGAGTTTGTGGCACAGAACGTTGGCCCCTCGCCGGTTAGTTCATCCCCAATCTATTCACCCAAAGCATGACATGCCTTTCAACGCAGTCATATATCCCGTGCATATGTCTTTTCAACATCCAGGGAACAGGTGGATCTACCGTTGGCGGTGGTCTTCGCAGCACTCCGAAGACACGGAGCCCGACCACTCCGATCCACGGAGGCGGAGGCGGAGGAGAAGGCGGTCTTGGCGGTAGCGCTGCCGCTAGCAGTGACGACTTGGGCTTCGGCGGTCTTGGCGGTGACGACCTCCGTGATGCTCGACGTCCTGGCACTTAAGCCTTTGGGTCACATTGTGGCGGTCTTGGTGGTGATGATACTTATATGCTTGTGATGTTTCTTATTGTTGTTTGTGAGATTCTTATGCTTGGTGGTGATGATACTTATATGTTTATGCTTTGCGATGCTTCTTATGATGTGTGATGATGAATTTGTTCTGTGATGCTGCTGGGCCAGCTGTTATGTGATGCATATATTTGTTGTGTGCTGTATATATTCAAATGAATTGAGCTGAAACAAAACAGAAAAAAGAAAAAAAAAACAGACAGAAACTATGCCGACGGCAAGGCCGTCGGCATAGAGCTGCCGTGAGCTCCCAGTGGCTGCCACGTGGCAGGTCTATGTCGACGGCTTAGCCGTCGGCATAGTTTCAAACTAAGCCGACGGCTATGTCGTCGGCATAGGCCTGCTCCAGGAGCTCCCAGTGGCTGCCACGTGGCAGGTCTATGCCGACGGTCTAGCCGTCGGCATAGTTTCAACCTAAGCCGACAGCTGTGCCGACGGCTAGGCCGTCGGCACAGACCTGCCACGTGGCGAGCAAGCATTGGTCAGCGCTTGACGGCGGCCGCCGTTAGGCGATAACGTTGCCGGTGCGAGCAAGTGGTACCCGCTGGCCGCGCGGGAGTCGATGGGCGACACGGTGGACGTGCACAGCTTGCCGTCAGCGGTGACGAGGGAGATGGCAGCAAACGCCATTTCCGATGGACAAGCTAGCCTGGAACGGTAGATCGATCGGTGAGAAACTTGTATACGAGGTGAGAACCATGAGGTCGTACGAATCGGAAAAGAAGAGTAGAACACTTACCGAGCAATGGAGGAAGTAGCAGCAGGGTGGGCCGGAGTGGGAGAGAGGAGGATTAGAGGAGATTGACGCCAGAATTTATATGTGCGAAACCTCGTCGTGTTCAGACGTACTCCGGCCGGCCGCCGCTTCGAGAACCGGAATGCATGAACGCGTAATTATTTGTGTTGGTTTTACACTTGTACTTTCCGATGAGTACTGCATGCAGAGGAGACGATCGTGTGGCGCGCGATTTGAGATCCATTTCATCAATGCGTTCGTTCGTTTTCTTTTCTTTTTTTGAGGGGACGTTCGTTTTCTTTTCCAAGGAAAGGCTTCTCAGCCCACTTTTTTTTCCTTTTGTGAGCCGTGGAGTAGGGCAAAGCCTCAATGCAAAAAAGCCCGCGAGTTACAACGGGATTTTTTTTAGGTTATAAAATCAGCGGTGTCTAAACTTGTCATCGATGTTTTTTTTTACGATCAAATCAGAAAGCTTTATTCAACAGAAGTGTTCCAATGGCAGTCAACCAACATGCTTGTTACCAGCAAACTGGGGGTTTTGTTGAGCCAACTTTCAGTCACATTCAAAGTGCAAGCATACTTTGCACATAGATGCACCGATAAGTTAGCCCACCGGTTTACATGCTGAATCATAAATACAAAAAAAAAAAATCAAAGACTAGCTCCTCTATTTCTTCTAAGATAGGGGCCACAATTGAACGAGAGTTGTGACAAGTGTTCCAGAGTGTCATCAACTTCAGACAGTCCACCTCCATTATCACGTACGACAATCCCCATAATGCAGCAACTCGGGCTCGTTCTCGCATTGTCAATGCTTCAACGATCAGTGCACAACCAAAATAAATAAAAACGAAGCACATGTGAGATTTGAACCGGTGACCTGTGTGCGGCGAAGGACTTGCGCAAACCACATCACCAGGGAAAGTTAGTTAGTTGACTATTATGCATCGCTAACCTTTATCTAGCTAACTAGACTGCAATCAGTGCGGCCAATTTTCCACATGCTAGTTATTTTTCGATTTTTTAGAAAAATATTCAAACTATAGTCACAATATTAAACAAATAGTTAATGACCCCTCAAAAAGATTTAAATATTCACAAAATTAATATAATACAAAATAATTAATAAAATGGTTTCATAATATTTGTAAGGATTCACACATTGAATAAAATAATTTTGCAATTTTTAAAAGTTAAACAGGCTCCATGGAGCCCGGCCTCTGCAACACCGTCTTTTGTATCGCCCTTATTGATTCCGAATATGAATTGCCTACAGGTGACACACTAGCGGGCTGGCCCATTTAGTGCAGTAGTCGCTGCTGCTTATAGCGATCGTTGTATGTTTGATCGGTTCGTTTTTTTTGTTTTTTCGTTTCTTATTTTCTTGTTCTATGTTCTATTTTCGTTGGTTTTATTTGTTTCCGCGGTTTCTTTGGATTTTTCTTCATTTTTACTCTAGTTTTCTTAGTTTTCTCAATGTTTTTTCTTTGTTTTCTATCTTCATTATATTTGGTTTTCTTGGTTTTCTTCGGTTTTCTGCATTTTTTGTTTCCTTGTGGTTTTATTGGTTTTCTTTTTTAACTAATGTCTAATTTTCCTCAGTATAAAATAAACATTTATAGAGCACATCTGAAACATTTTTGGTACACTTTGGGCATTTATTAAATACATGATGTACGTTTTTTAAATACATGTCTTGAACACTTTTTGAATACAAAATAACATTTTTTTCCAAATACATATTGTGAATTTTTGAAGTGGTAATAAACTTTTTTCAAACTACACGACATTTTTTTACATTGTATAAAAACTAAGTTTTAACAGATATTTTTTGGAAACACATGAATATTTTTTAAATGTCACATAATGTTTTAGAGGAAATAAATTTGTCTAAACTACGTGAACATTTTTTTTAAAAATTGTACAAACATTTTTTAAAATGTTGGGAACATTTTTTGACTCGCCAGAATTTTTCTATAAAATGTCACCTACATTTTTTAAATGATATGAAACATTTTTTAGAGTACATAAAAAAATAACATTGCATACAATTTTTTGAAAATGTCCAAGAAACATTACTGAAATTTGTGAACCTTTCCTGAGAATGTAACATACATTTGTTTTGCCTGAATGAACCATTTTTAATCACGCAAACATTTTTTGTACATTGTATGAGCGTTTTTCTTAAATGGCACGTGCATTTTTTTAATGTGACGAACTTGTTACATACACATGATTAATATTTTCTATACAAGTTTAATATTTTTCAAATGGATGTTTAACAATTCTTTCAATTAAAGTGTTTTATTGTAATATATGTAATATAAATTATTTCTAAATAAAAATAGTGAAAAGAATCAAAAAATAAAAAAAATATGAAAAAGGAAGAAACATGCATGAATGAAGTTAGTTTGACGCGAGTAGGCGCAGTCACTAGGCTGGCCCAGTAGCGACTCCCTACTGCCCACCCTACACATGGCTTCTGGCATGGCCCAGATGCGTGGGCTTTTGTTTTTTACAAATCCTATATACATAAGAAGTTGATTCCCATTATATTATTTATCTTTGACAACCCCTCATTTTTTTATACTTCGACAAGGTAGATGTGACGCCCCCGATTCAGTCGTACACTAATCATATACGCAAATATGTACGATCAAGATCAGGGACTCACGGGAAGATATCACAACACAACTCTAGACACAAATTAAAACAATACAAGCTTTATACTACAAGCCAGGGGCCTCGAGGGCTCGAATACATAAGCTCGAATACACAAGAGTCAGCGGAAGCAACAATATCTGAGTACAGACATAAGTTAGACAAGTTTTACCTTAAGAAGGCTAGCACAAAAGCAACATTGATCGAAAAGGCAAGGCCTCCTGCCTGGGAGCCTCCTAACTACTCCAAGTCATCAGCGTCCGTCACGTAGTAGTAGGCATCCTCCGGGTAGTAGTAGTCATCAGTGGCGTCGTCTGGCTCCTGGGATCCGTCATCTGGTCGCAACAATCGGGTATGGGGGAAAAAGAAGTAGCAAAGCAACCGCGAGTACTCATCCAAAGTAGTCGCAAGATTTACATCAGATCTAAACTAAGTATGCATCTGTATCAAAGGAATGGGTTGTATCTGTGGATTAAACTGCACAATGCCAGAAGGGAAGGGGAAAGCCTAGCCTATCGAAGACTAGCATCTTCTGGAAACCACCATCTTGCAGCAACAGAAGGGGGAGAGTAGCATAAAGTAAAGTAGTAGAAGTGTTATCAACCTCGGCCAGATATCCTTTCTCGACTCCCTGCGAGAAAGCAATCCCAGAGCCATACTATCCATTTCTCATCACAATTCATTTCTCATCACAAGTCATTTCTCATCACAAGTATCCAGTTCTAGTTGTATCAATCGGGATACAACTCCAAGTGTCCGTTACCGTAGGACAGGCTATCGATAGATGTTTTCTTCCCTGCAGGGGTGCACCAACTTACCCATCACGCTCGATTAACTCCGGCCGGACACACTTTCCTGGGTCAAGCCCGGTCTCGGCCAAACAATACGCCGCAACCCGACCTAGGCTTAATAGAGAGGCCAGCACGCCGGACTAAACCTATGCCCCAGGGGTCATGGGCCATCTCCCCGGGAACTCCTGCATGTTGCGTACGCGGCCGGTGAGCAGACCTAGCTACCTCCTTCAACAAGGTAGGTGCTGACCAGTCCAACCCGGCGCGCGCCGCTCAGTCTCTAACATCTATTAAGCTTTGGCTGATGTATACGACACAGAACGCCCATACTATGCCCACGTGATGGTTAGTGCTATCAGGCCATAGGCCCCTCGGATCAAATATCCAAATCGTAGTGGATTAGGAGCACGCGGTAACGAGCAGAGACTCACGATCGATGTGACCCCGTCGCCCCGTCTCGAGTACTTGCGGCAAGGGCTAAGAATGCCCGGCCACGCCTCGTAAGTATCTCGCGGGCACCTTCCCGGTCAACCCGACTCCACATCACTCGCTATTAAGCTCGCGCGGGTACCCCTCAGGGCCGACCCGTCTTAGTAACATGGCTCAGTGCAAAGTCATAGTAACAATAGTAACTGTGTGTCTAACACCAAGGGGAAAACCCGAGGGATCACCCCCGATGAATTCCACTCGATATTGTCATCAAGGTGAACGTAAGACGATCCACCCTCGAGGTTCACATTTGATGGGTTGCACGACAGTCCCGTAACGAAAGTGGTTAAGGAGGAAATCACCCTCGATGACGTCGACCGTATAGCTACACTACAAGGATCTCATCAGGAGTGATGTAAGAGGTTCCACCCTCGGCACTCGATGGTAACTCTGCAGAGTCGTACAACTAGGGGGGTGATGTGCGGTGTCGGGGCCTGGACGTCAATCACGTTGATCGAGTCATCGAACACAAAGCGAGGCAACTGGGACAAGGTGGGGGTCACTGATGAATCACTATCCAACCTATACTAAGCAGTTTAGGATAAGCATGTAAGGTATGAAAGCAGGTAACAAAAACAGGCTATGCATCAGAGTAGGATCATACATAAAGCAGTAGCAGTTCTAATGCAAGCATGAGAGGGAAAGAAATGGGCGATATCAGAATGCTTAAGGGGGGTTTGCTTGCCTGGTTGCTCTGGCAAGGAGGGGTCGTCGTCGACGTAGTCGATCACAGGGGCAACATCCGTCTCGGGGTCTACCGGAGAGAAGGGGGGAAGAAACAATAAATACAAAGCAAACAATGCATCACAAGGCATAACATGACGATAGGCAGAGATAGGGTTGCCCTAACGTAGTACTGCACGTTGCAGACGGAGGGGATAAACATCCGAGGATGAATCCCCGGCGTTAGACGAATACCAGACAGATGAAAGAGAGGGGACGGTTCCATGTTCAGCATGCTAGGGGCATGTGACAGGTGAACGGACCGCGCATTCGGATTCGTGGGATTTTTCTGAGCAACTTTCATGTACAAAACATTTTCATCGGAGTTACGGTTTAATTTCTATGATTTTTCAAAGATTAAACCATTTTCTAGATTTATTTATAATAACAGAAAAGGAATATGACGTCAGCATGACGTGATGATGACCTCAGCAGTCAACAAAGCGGCTGACCAGGTCAAACTAACCAGTGGGTCCTACCTGTCATAGACAGTGGACTAATAGAAGTTTAAACTAACTAAAATTAGGTTAGTTAACTACTGGACCCCACCTGTCAGTGCCTCATTTATCTAATTAATTGATTTTAATTATAAAAATGTTTTAGGTAAAATAATTATGCGGTGGGGCCCGCATGTCAGCCCCACTGGGATGCCCAGTCAGCACATTGATTGGGTCAACCCAATCAACGAGGCCCGTGGGGCCCGCTGGCAGCGACCTAGGAGGGGCGGCCAGCCACGTCAGCGGACGGCGCCGGAGTTGGCTCCGGCGAGCTCAACGTGCCGGAGCATCGCCGGACTTCGCCGGAAAATCGCTACGGGGCCCGGGAGAGGTGCGGCTAGGCGCGTTCGAACGAGCGCACGAAGGCGCGTCGACTGGTGGCGGTGGCGTCACCGGAGTTGGCCGGAGCGGCGCCGACGAGCAGCGAGGGCGGCGGTCGCGCTCGGGCGACGATGGGGATGGTGCTACGGGACACCGTTTCGCACAGTTTTGCCTGCGTTCGAACGGGTACTCCTCCGCGCGTCGATCTGCAGTGTCGGAACGGGCGAAGGTGGCCGGCAGAGGCGTCGGCGATGAGCAAAGGCGACGGCTTCGGGCGCGGACGGTGATCGCGCTAAGAGGCACGGGCGGAGGCGCGCCGAGGTGCGTTGGGCTGCTCGAAGCGTGCTGGGCACGGTGCAGTGCTCGACAGAGCTCGACGGCAAGCATGGCCACGACGGCTATGGAGCGGGCCGGCGGCGAGCTACGACGGTAGCGGCGAGCAAGCTAGAGAGTGAGGCGGCCTACGCGAGAGAGGGAGAGGACGACGACTGCTCACCGGGCCCTGTAGGTGTGCTCAAATGGGCTCAGGGAGGGCTCGGTGTGGCGGATTCGGCGACGGCGTGCGGTGGCCGTGGTTGAAGACGGTGACGCAGGGGACGATGCAGAGGCGCTCCTGCTCGGGTGATCCGTCGGGGAGGAAGAGGAGGTCGAGGTCGTCCTTCTTGGCGCGGAGGCGAGGCGAGGTGGTGGCGGGGGCCGCGTGCGTTACGGCGGCGGTGCCATGGCGGCGCTCGGGCGAGGGGAAAGCAGAGAGGGAGTGAGGGGGGAGTGAGCGAGGTGGAGAGGGGGAGTGGATGTGGCGGTAGATGAGGGGGAGGGCTCGAGGCGTCCAGGGCGGCGACCATATCCTCTCGCGGCGGGGGTCGTCGCCGGCGAGGTGGTTCGGCGGAAACCAGCCCCTATAGCGACACGACTCGAGGAGCAGGAGAAGGCGACCGGGAAGAGGGAGTGGGCCGGCCTGCTGGGCCAGCTGGCTCAGGTGGGCCGAAGCCCAAGTGGGGCAGGGGCTTTCCCTCTCCTTCTTCTTTCCTTTTTGTTTTCTTTTATTTGCTCTGTTTTGCATTTTCTTTTAGTACCAAATGAGTTTTATTTTGAACAAAACTTGGCACATAAAACTAAAACAATACCTTGAGATGGAACAAAAAGTTTGGGGGCAAAAGGAGTTGCCTAATTAATTTTAGAAATTGAAAAGGCCAATTTAAATGTTGCTGGAGCACTGAATTAATTTCCATGAGCATTTTGGGAATTCAGAAGAGGTTGGTTCCAACATGACAATTACTCAGTGATTATTTGCCACACCTTGAACATTTTAGTTTTCATGTTTGGCAAATTTGAATTTTTGACTTTGAATTTGAGTTTGAACATGAACAGTGATTTTGATCAAGTGAGGATTAGCAACAGTAGTGTGATGACCTGGCACCATCAACAGAGGATTACTGTAGCATGACACTGGGGGTGTTACAGTAAAGCCTTGTGTATTTGCTAAATGTAAGTTGCCATAGGTTTGCTAGGGTACCCTATACTCAGGCGATCTTCCGCGGGACTCCAACTTATCCTCACGCCCGGCCGGTCTTTCGCCGTTGGATCGGGAGTTTTTTTAATCTTTCTTGGTCGATTGAGACAAGAGCTTGTAGGTCTGAACCTCCCATGGCGGGGGTGGTGCGGGGGGGGGGGGGGTAAGAATTTAGGTGCAGAAAAGGAGGTGGTGCCCGAAGTCCAGGTCGGGGGAGATGAGGAGAGCTCAGGAGAGGCTACAAAGGAGGAAGTGGGAGAGGGAAAGACATGGATGGAGATCCTCATGTTTGGGGGCCCACCGATCCTTGAGGACATATTAGAAGGTTTACATCTCCATGGGGAAGAAGAGGCCGGGCTTGATTTCAGTGAAGAAGTTGATGATCTGGTGAGCGAGATTAGATGAATGACAATATTCCGGGTACACACAACCCGTCACTTTAGTCTCTGCGCTTTTTAACTTGATGCGTACGACATGGTCGGCTACTCAAAAAGTTATTTTCAAGCCAAAGGGAACCAACTTGTTCATTATTCAGTTTATTAGTTGCCTTGGTGACTGGAGGAGAGTTAGTGAACCGTCATGGGGTCCTCGGCTCGATCCACCTGGTCCGAAGACGATGTGGTGAGTACCCCCTAGTCCTGGACAACCGACCTTCAAGTTGGGTACGCTCCATTGTTCTTCCAAACTGTTCATCATCTTCGTCCACTGGTCTTGAAAGCTGATTCAACAAATCTTCCCATCTTCGATCTTGAGGATCGCCGAGGTGAATCCAAAGAGTCCACACGTCAGGCATCCGGCGGAGCCTCTTTAAGTTCTCGTCCTTTATTAATGTATCGTTATTTTTTACGCCATACCTCGGTTTTTCCCGTGCGACGGTATCCTCCTGCGTCCAAGCTTCAATGCCGGACTACATTTGAGGTGTCCTTTTTGCAGCTGAGCTCAAGCGCCGGTCGGCATCTGAGATGTCATAGATTACATCGGTCTTGAAAAAGATGAAGGAGTTCAACCGAGCTTAATGTCGGAAACATCCTATATGGATCTAGTCATTTGCATCTGAGCTTTATGTTGGACTGCTTCTGAGGTGGTGGACCACCTTAGTCTTGGGCTGAATTTTTATGGAATTGATTTTCGATCAGCGCAATTTATTTTTAAAATATTTACTGATTCAAAAAATGATCATGCATTTTAAAAATATTCGTTATATAAAAAAATTGTGAACTTCAAATTTGTTCCACCAATTTCCAAAAAAGTTGTTAATTGTAGAAATGTTTGCCGACTCAAGTAGATTGTTTTATAAAATGTTCACAATTTTTTAGAAAAATGTTTGCAAATAGTATAAAATGTTCATGAATTAATAAATGTTCTTGACTTTAGAAAATGTTAAAAAATTTGTAAAAATGTTCATGATTTTTTTTAAAATCACGAGTTTAAAAAAATGTTCATGATTTTATGAATTTGAGAGAGTTTGCGTATATAGGTGATGCAGCAAAATGTGGTCATAGCCATTGAAGATTTTATGAAAAAAGATAATAACACTAGTGATGCCTGAATTTATCATCGATGTTCACTTTGGTGCCTAAACTTGAAAAATACACCGAAAGGACATGCACCAGCCAATTCGCCCACGTAATTTTGTTGTCTTTTACGCACTGCAATGGTTTATATATACGATACAGCCGGAGTCAACTTGAGAAAAAAAATTATACTGCTTGTTTTCCCCAGCCGTGGAGTTAAATGAGTTGCATGAACTAAAACACAAAAATGTGAAACCTTATACTGCTTGTTTTCCCCAGCCAACCTCAGTGAAAATTAGTACAAACTCACAAGTCAATCAAGATCAAGAGCAGATTAGGTCCACGATTTGTCGCACTAAACAGGGCTCCTACCAGAGACGTCGTTCCCCATGACCAGAACAGCTTAGCAGAGGGAAACATGCATGAATGCTGCGAAATAGCACCCTGCAGGTCTGTTTTGATGATTGCAGCCGATCGAATTAGCAGGCAATCCATGCATGCATTCATGCACAACAATTAAGCGCAGATCCGGAGTAAAGCCGGTAGCAATGGCATATAAAACAAGAGACATGTAAAAAATACACTATACTATTAGATTACTGCACCTGATGAATCCGGAGTAAAGCCGGTAGCAATGGCATATATTGCTACTGGACGATGGACTCACTAAATACACTAACCCTTAAGAAATGAGAATATGTTTAAGAGCAACGAATACATAGGTTTTCTTGAGAAATTCAGGCAGCAAACTTGTAGATGAGCTTCTTCAGAACTGTGGGGCTGCAGGTTCTGGTCATCTCCTCAACTTCCTCAGCCGTGAATTCTTTGTGCAAGCTTGTATGAGTTTTGATGAACTGCAAGCACTCCCCCTTCAACCAGCTGCTACCCCTTCGCCCGGCTAAAACAATAATGCCCACCACAGAGCTCAGTTGTATGCCGAGGGACAGCTGCTCTTGGCAAATCGACTTCAGCCTATGGAGATCGTATCTATCAGCAGCTTCAAGCAACTGCAGCAGCCACATTATATATTTGGGCGATATGTATCCCTTCTCTTCAGCTCCCTCCTCCACGTCATTTCCCTCTTCGGCCTCCTCTTCCGTGTCGTCCCAATCCGACATGTCGGGTACTGTGTCGGTGTAGATGAAATCAAGCATGCTCCCAAACACTTTCGCTGCAATGCCGTCTATCTTCACGGCAGAGCCCTGAATAATGTCGCCGAACAGCTGTGCTCTGAAGACCGTAGACCGGGCTGCAAGCACACACCGGTGCGCAGCGATCCTCACGCCGCCAACCTCAAACGTCACGTCAGCACCCTCCTTGGTCCGGAGGAGATTCTTCAAACGGATCGGCATGTCGGACGGTGGCAGTGTGGCACCGGGATAAGCGCGGAAGCCATAGTGCCAGCACCGCCGTCCACGCTGATGTCCGCCTTGACGTCAAGTACAATGACGTCGCAACGGATGATGAAGCTGTCATCCTTGAGATGCGCAGATCTTTCCAACGTAGATCTTCTCATGAAATCTCTATCTGAGATTACTGGATTGAGACCGAAGTCCTCTATTTCTCTTTCTTGGATGTATACTGACTGATCCCACTGAAATTGATCGATGAAACAGATGGTTGACTGGACCTTCACGGACCGCGGCTGCGCCTCACCATCGCCATGTTTGTTCTCATCATCGTCGCCCTCAAGGCCAAGAGAAACCGATATGAACCCGGTGCACTTGGAGTCATAGCCATTAGGGTAGTACCTGAGATACCAGCGGCGGCCTCCAACCAAGAAAGTACGAGATCTGATGTACTGGCCGGTGGGTAGCTTGTTTCTCGAGAAGCCTTCGACGGAGAGCAGGTGGTAACCGTGGGCCGCGCGGGAGTCGATGGGCGACACGGTGGAAGTGCACAGCTTGCCCTCAGCGGTGATGAGAGAGAGGCCAGCAAACGCCATGTGCGATCGGCAAGCTAGCCTGCTGGAACGGTAGATCGATCGGTGAGAAACATATATACCAGGTGAGAACTGAGAACCATGAGGTCGAACAATGGGAAATGAAGAGTAGAACACTTACCGAGCAATGGAGGATATAGCAGCAGGGCCGGCGGGAGGGGGGAGAGGAGGATCAGAGGAGATTGACGTTGAGGCGCGTTGAGGCAGGGGTACGCCAGAATTTATAATCTTTCTCTCTGGTGCGAAACCTCGTCGTGTTCAGACGTACTCCGGCCGTCCGCCGCTTCGAGAACCGGAATGAACGCGTAATTATTTGCGTTGGTTTTACTACACTTGTACTTTCCGATGAGTACTGCATGTAGACGAGACGATCGCGTGGCGCGCGATTTGAGATCCATTTCATCCATGCGTTCGTTCGTTTTCATTTTTTTTAGGGGGGAAGGAAATCCTCATTACTTAAGGAGGCTTCTCACCAACAGCCAAGTCTACAACAAAGTCCATTCCGGCAATAAGCCAGATTGTTGTACGCTAATGTGCCACCTCGTTTCAGGCCTGATGCACTCGCTACTGCTTCATTTCTCCTTAACCTTCGCCCTTGCCGTCCACGATGGAACTATGCACCTCACCATCTTCTCTTTGGTACGTCCTCATCTTATGATGACTTGTATATTTTCGGGTGCCTTTGCTATCCTAGCATTGCGGACTCAAACTCGCACCTCGTTCTGCCGCTTGCATCTTCATCGGCTACCCTTCCAACTCCAAGGGATATCGGTGCTACGATCCCGTCTCCCACCGTGTGTTCACTTTCCGGCACGTTTACTTTGATGAGCATGTATTTTTGTTTCAGCAAGTACCTCCAGCTGTTCCTCCCGCCATCGGTGACGCGGGCTCCTCGACGCCGCTCCCAGGGCGTTCGCGCGCCTCTCTTGGCCTGCCCCTGGCCTTGAGGCGCGCCCCTCGCATGCGGTGCCTCCTACTGCCGCGACATTGGCCCCCGGGCCCCCCGGCGCCCGCGGCCCCCGCGGTCCCCACAGTGCCCGCGGCCCCCGCGGCCCTCTCGGCGCCCCGGCCTCCTCGGCACTTGTGGCTGGTCCGGTCACCCGTGCTGGTACGGGCGTTTTTCGCCCGAGCTCGCGCTACGCCGCGGATGACTACGTCCATGCGGCACCCACCTCTGAGTCGTCGCTCTTGCCATCCTCCGTCCGAGCCGCTCTTCGTGACCCGCTCTGGATGACTGCGATGCAAGAGGAGTTTGACACCCTGTTGCGCAGCCGGACGTGGCAGCTTGTTCCCGGTCCCCGGCACGCCAACGTGATTACCGGAAAGTGGGTCTTCAAACACAAGCTCCGTCCTGATGGTACTCTTGATCGCTATAAAGCGCGCTGGGTCGTTCGGGGCTTCAGACAACATGCTGGCATCGACTTCACCGACACCTTCGCCCCGGTCATCAAGCCCGGCACGATTCACATGGTTCTTCACCTTGCGGCCTCTCGTGCTTGGCCGGTGCACCAGATGGACGTCTCCAACGCCTTTCTCCATGGTCACCTCAAGGAGCAGGTCTTCTTCCAGCAGCCCACCGGGTTTGTTGACCCGACGCTTCCCGACCACGTGTGTCTGCTCTCGCGGTCCCTGTATGGACTCAAGCAGGCTCCGCGCGCTTGGTACCAGCGCATTGCCATGCTTCTCCACGAGCTTGGGTTTCGCTCTACCCGCTCGGACGCCTCACTCTTCATTTATCATCAAGGCTCTGACACGGCCTACTTGCTGCTCTATGTCGACGACATCATCCTGACGGCATGTACGGCTAGTCTCCTCAGTCAGCTCACGGCTCACTACTAGGAAAAGGCCTACTAGTGGCGCGTCTATTTTGCCTACTAATGGCGCACCAGTATCACACCATTAGTATCTGGTATACTAATGGCGCACCACATAGAAGTGCGCCATTAGTAACAATTTTTTTTATTTTTTTTTCATTTTTTAAAAAAAATTCATTTTTTTTTCTTAATCTCGGGTCAATATGCTTAATCTCAAGTCAAATCGTACTCTGTGGTCAAACTTCCCAGAAGGTCACCCATCCTCACACTACTCCAGCCCAAGCACACTTAACTTCGCAGTTCTATCCAACCCCAGCACAAGCTCACTTCACAGGCACTTGTTGATATATCTATCATATGAATCCTATTAAACCTTGTTGATGTCTAAGACTTTGTTCATATTTATGAGTATGATGAAATTTTGAAAAAATATTTCAAACTTCCCGATCATATTACGTATCATATTTTGAAAAAAAAATCCAAATTTTTTTAAACCAATTTTTTTTCTGTTACTAGTGGCGCACCTAGCAAATGGTGTGCCACTAGTAAGTTTGATTTTTTTTTCATTTTCACCCCCTCTAGATCTTAAAAGCCCCGTATCTTTGGTTCTGTTAGGTTTTTGGGGATTTTGAAGATGTTGAACGGGGTTCTGTTCAATTCGGATGTAACTTTTCGAGTAGATGATTTTTCATATAAAAAACTTTTTAATCCGATTTCATATGCAAAAGTTATGCCCATTTTACTAAATTCCAGAGAGATTTTGCAAATAAAGTAGAAATTCATATTTGTAAATTTTCCCAACAACTAGACCACATATCACATGGGAAACTTTTTTTTTATTTTTTTTACATTTCAATCATTTTTTTATTTTTTTAAAAACTGAAAAGGTGGTCCACATGGGGGGTGCATTTAGCACCAGGGTTACTAATGGCGCACCACACACCAGGTGCGTCATTAGTATATTACTAATGACGCACCTGGTGTGTGGTGCGCCATTAGTAGTTTTGAAAAAAAAGTAAAAAAAATGTTAGTGATGGCGCACCATGGGATAGTGCGTCATTACTAGTTGACATAGTAATGACGAACCACACCCACCATGCGCCATTACTAGTTTTGAAAAAAAATAAAAAAAATACTAATGGCGCACAGCAGTGGCGCACCACATACACGGTGCACCATTAATGTTCATATCATCTATAGCCCTTTTCCTAGTAGTGGCTCGTCTTCGCGCTGAGTTCATCATCAAGGACTTGGGTCCTTTGCACTACTTTCTCGGTGTCGAGTGGTGCGCCGTCCAAATGGCTTCTTCCTTCGTCAGCGGAAGTACGCTCACGAGCTCCTGGAGCGCGCCGGCATCCTTCACTGCAAGCCCGCCGCTACGCCTGTTGATACGAAGGCCAAGCTTTCTGCCACAGATGGTTCTCCTGCTTCGGATGCTACTTTCTATCGGTCTATCGTTGGTGCTCTTCAGTACCTCACCCTGACTCGACCGGAGATCCAGTATACCGTGCAGCAGGTGTGTCTTCATATGCATGCTCCTCGAGACGTCCACTGGGCTGCTGTCAAGCGGATTCTCCGCTATGTCTCTGGCACTATGGATCTTAGCGTCACGCTTCACGCCTCCGCCGACACCGCCCTCACCGCCTACTCCGATGCAGACTGGGCGGGCTGTCCTGATACTCGTCGCTCCACTTTGGGCTATTGTGTTTACCTTGGACCCTCACTTATCTCGTGGTCATCCAAGCGGCAGCCTACGGTCTCTCGTTCCAGTGCTGAGTCTGAGTATCGTGCGGTGGCCAATGCCGTTGTTGAGTGTTCGTGGCTTCGCCAGCTGCTTCTGAAGCTTTCCTGCCTTGTTGACCGTGCCATGGTGGTCTACTGCCACAACGTCTCGGCGGTCTACCTCTCCGCTAACCCGGTACATCATCGCCGGACCAAGCATAGTGAGTTGGATATTCACTTTGTTCGGGAACAGGTGGCTCTTGGCCATATTCGTGTTTTACACGTCCCTACTTCCCAACAATTTGCCGATATCATGACCAAGGGCTTGCCTACGGCGTCTTTTGAGGAGTTACGGTCCAGTCTTTGCGTCAGCCGCGGTGCCGCTTCGACTGCGCGGGGGGGGGGGGGGGGGGGGGGGGGGGGAGTATGTTGTTTGTGCATGTATATTGACTAGGCCCACCTCTCTAGTTTGTTGTATAGATCGAGATAGAGGCCCCACCTTATACTTATATATATCGTGCACATTGCACTGAATCAATACATCGTGCAATTCATACATTCAATAGTAGCGGCGTGGGAAGAGGATCGGGTCACCTGCATGGTGCCTGAACTGGTCATCCCTGAGGAGGAAGCCGCCTGGAGGCGTGAGTCCCGCTTGATAGGTGATGGTCACTGCCAAGATCACGAAGAGAAGCAACCGTTTGTGCCTCTTCTCGAGCAACTCTTCGTCGCCTTGTTTGTCCTTGTGGTCCAGCATGAAGACGAGAACATGGATCACCACATAAATAAGGACCACGCCGGCCAAGGCCATGGCGTAAATGGAGGTGTCCAAGTCCCAGCAGCTCCCGGCGGCATAAGCGCCCATGAGGCCAAATAGGACGAGTATCATGGCTACCTCCAACACGTGGTGCTTGAGCATAAGCTTATTTTGGACAAGAATGATGGCCACCAAGGAGGTCACCAAGGCAGCCGAGTTGCAGTAGTAGAAGGTCTTGTACCGCCTAGCGTTCGTCGTGAGAAGGATCGGGTCGCCGGTCATGTGCTCGTTGCCATTATCCTGCCACAGGCCACCCGACGGGTCCAACCCGGCTGCGTAGGTGATGGTGGCAGCAAGAGAGGTGAGCAGTAGAACAAGAGAGCGAGCCTTGTCCACAGCCTCCCTAAAATCGCATTCACTGCAGAGAAAGAAACAGACTTCAGTTCGATCCTGACATTCTTAGTCTGGAGTTGGTTGATGCCACATATGAATATATGATTGCAGAGAAAGAAAAGAAAAGGTGCTGCTCCTTAGTTCTCCTTCCATTCCCTCAAATAATTTCAGAGTTTTTTTGCATTTTTTTTCAGATATTACTGTTCATCCGAAAGCATGTGAGCTCGAGCTCACACTAGCAAAACATGGAGCTTGTGAGCTCGATTGGATGAACAGTAAAATCCTAAAATAATGTAAAAAATTCAAAAAATATGAATTTTTCGTCATGAAACATTGATGATTTTTCTGCACGTTCATGATGAAATCAAGTTTATGGAGGTGCCGGTAAAAATAACAAAATTGACGCTCCGTCAGAAAAAAAAATCGATGCTCCCAAATGCTTCCCAAAACACTCTTTTTGAGCATCAATTTTTTTTATTTTTGGCGGGACTTCTATAAAAGTGATTTCATCATTAAAATTTGCACGCATGTAGAAAAATCATCAATGTTTCTTACCAAAAAAATCAGAATTTTTTTTACTTTTTTTCAGATGTTATTGTTCATCCGAGAGCATGTGAGCTCGAGCTCATAATAGCACTTTTGGTTTTGGATATTTCAATATAGACTACATATCGACTGAAATGAGTAAACAACAAACTAAAACTATGTCTATTGCATTTGATTTAAAAATATAACATTTTATAATACTCAACGGAGGGAATACCTGACATTATCAGTCTGCTGATTTTCCCCTATTTCTTGGGACCTAGTACTATAATCGAGTCGCATGGAACTTTTTTGACTTTCAGTCAAATTTGGCTGGACCGTTAGAGCCACCTCCTTCGTTGGTCCGCCCGTATCCCCGGCCATCCCTCTAGGCTCTAGCCCACGCCTCTTCTCCTGCGCCGACGACCACCCCTGCTACCCCAACCTGAGTGGTTGAACCCTCTGTCACGCCTGCGACACCGTCACTCTCTCCGGTGACACTGCATTCACCGCAGAGAAAGAAAGAAACAGTGTCCAGTTAAGTTGTTTTGAACTGGAAATAATGCCCACATGAAATATGATGATTGCAGAGGAGAAACAGAGTTCAACTGCAAGCTGGAATTGGTTGCTGCCACATATGATCCAGAGAAAGAGAGAGGATATCTGCTCACCATTTTGAGGAATGACATTTCAGAAGCACAGCAAGTAGGATGCAAGCGCCAACCAGGGACAGGGTAATGATCACGGAGACGGTGGTGCGGGTGTCCCTGCAGCTGCCGGCGATGTACGCGCTGACCAGGCCGATCAGCGCGATGATGATGCAGGCGTAGAGCGCATGCTTGGTTGCAAACGGTTCGACTCCTCCCCTTTTTTGCCCCCCCCCCCCGGCCCCCGCGTCGTCCGCTTCGGGCGACTCGGGCGGCGACTAGGGTTTCCTCGTCGCGCCGCCGATCCCTCACCCTTCCTCCCTCGCCGCCACCTGAGAAAGCCGCCGGATCCGCTCGTGCGGTCGCCCGTGAAGGTGGCGGCGAGGCTTCGGTCGCTCCCTCCTCGAGGAGGACCTTGGATCTGGGGCGGCGGCCCTTCTTGGCGAGGCGGCGGCGCCTTCGCGGCCGGCGTCGTCCGCGGGTGAGCTCTGGCCGGCGGCCTCGACCACGCGGGTGGTGAGACGACGGCGGGTGGCGGCGGCGGCGCGGTGGTCTTCCCCGCCTCGTCAGATCTGAAGGTGGCTCCTTTCCCCTGTCTCCCTCGTCCCCGCCGCTTCTCGCCTGCCTCCCTCCGAGCGCCGGTTTGATGTGGGTGGGTGACTGGTGGTCTGGTTTTGGGCCGCGGGAAACCGCTGGCCGGCGTGGCCGGCCTGGCAACAGCGACGTTCCCGACGCCGTCTCCTCCTTGGAGGTGCTGCAGAGGCCTTCCCCTTTCCACCCCTGCTCCTCCTCCCTGGTGAAAACCCAAAATCCGGCTTGGATTGGGCGGCGACGGCGCGCTGTGTGTCGTGCTCTTCCTTGGGGGCGCCGCCTGGGGAGGGATGCGTTCAGGTGAGGGGTTCATGGTCGGAGCTTGGGCGGCTTGGGTGGTCCGGTGACGATGGGGCCACAAGGTTCGGCATGGCTGTAGGCGTTCGGCTGCCTGGCAATGCTCCTCGGTGGCCTGTCGGCTCTCCTGATGCCTCTGCTGCCTTTCTTCAGTAGCCGCACCTGGTGGTTTTCCTGCAGCTCTCAGGCGTTCTAGGTTGTGGCGAGGCGGCAGTCGTGGAGAGCTCGAAAGTTCAAGTGGTGATGTGCTGCGGCTGCTCCAGGTCCTGAAGCTATCACGTCCCCTGCTCTAGGGTGAGCGTCTCTCAAGTCCGCCGGGTACGGCGCCTTGCGAGCCATGGCGAGAGGGAAGGGTCCCTTTGCGGCGAGAGAGACGGCGGATGTGTAATGTCTCTCTACTTGGGCGTTGGTCGGGCTCACTTTCCACACTTTGTTGCAAGCAGGTCTCGGCGTGCTCGTGTGTGCCTCATCCCTAGATGGTTTGTTTGGCTGTAGTCTTCGGCTAGGACAAGCTTGTTCTTTGTGTTTGTGCGAACCGTTGAGTTGTAAGCCTCCTAGAGTGTCCCCTTGTATCGTTCGGTCGTGGGGTCTGTGTGTGTCTGTATCTCCTGGCCGGTTGATGGCTTTGTTAATTCAAAGCCGGGCTCTTCGCGAGCCTTCGTTCTAAAAAAAAAGAGCGCATGCTTGCGAGGCAGGCCTACCTCCTGTTCCTCGTGGAGCTTGCGGTCGATGATGAGCTGCATGGTGATGAACAGGGACGCCACGAACGCCGTGGTGTTGCAGAATAAGAACACCGTCAGGCGCAGGTCGTGGTGGTCCCTGAGAATCGGGTCGCCCGGGTGGTGGCTGCCGCCAGTGCTGTCCCAGAAGCCGCCCGGCGTGCTAAGCCCGGCGACGTACGTGACGCTCACCGCGAAGGTCGCGAGAAGCATCAGGATTTTGCAGTGACGTTCTTTGCCTTTGGCCCTGCCGGAGACGGACTTGGACTTTTTGCCAGGAAAGCAGCAATTGAGAACCACGACGTAGACCAAGACAGTGCCCGCCGACACCGTGCAGTACAAGACGGCGGTGAGCACGTCGCGGTAGGTGCCGGCGCCGTAGGCGCTCATGAGGCTGAGCAGGTCCAGCCCCATGACAAACCGCAGCACCAGCAGCCCGAACACCTTCTTCCCCCTCTTCTTCTCCTTCTCCTTCTCCTTCACCTTCCCCTTCTCCTTCCCCTTCTCCTTCCCCTTCTCCTTGTCGTGCTGGATGGCGAGGACGAGAATGAGAACGATGACCACGAGCGACGCAGCGAATGCGGTGGCGTTGCAGTAGTAGAAGGCGAGGAACCAGTGGTAGTGGGTGGCGCGGATGATGGGGTCGCCGGCAAGTCGGCCGTCACGGGTGTCCTGCCAGACGCCCCCCGGCGGGTTGAAGCCCGCGGCGTACGTCACGGTCACCACCAGCGTGGCCAGCAGCAGAAGGTATTTCCGCAGGCGGTACTCCCAGTCCCAGTCCCAGTTCCAGCCCCATGGCTGGCCGGTCCCGGTTTCCACGCCCGTTGTCGCCTCCCGGACTTTCTCCACCACCTCCATTGCCGGCGGCTGCAGGTGCAGGGACGCCACTCTCTACAAGTTTTTTTCTCAACAAGTGTGCTTTGATTACCGTGCTGCGGAATGGCGAGCAGCAACCATCGGATTGGGATAGGAGTGGGAACGGCAACCATCGGTTGCGTTACTTTTATAAGATGAGGGCTCGAGTTAACCCTGCGCGCGTCGCCAGGAGGAAGGCAGGTGCCGGGTCTCGTCTTCTTCCGCGCCCCGCGTGCGTATCCTTTTCAGGGTGCAAAGGTGCAGCACCGTGTCATCATTAATACAGCAACTCCCACATATGAACGCAGCGGACTCAGGCAGGGGACGAATACCGCGACCAAGTTTTTTTACCGGTGGCGGGAGCTACCGGCACAGCTCCAGCCAATCACCTTGCACCACCGCACACTGTAGTTTATACCACATGCAGTATAACACTGTTTGCTCAGACTGGTCACAGTGGGAGTAACATCACTAGTAACATCACACTTTTCAAGATAATTTTACTTATGTGACACATATTTAATGATGAGAAAAGTGATGGTGGTAACTTAGCTAGTTACTGTAACATCACACATACCAAGACAATATGAGTCTATAGGCTAATAAATGAACCATAACATGACAACACACATACTCCCTCCGTCCGCGAATAAGTGTACTTCTAGTTTTTGTCCTAGGTCAAAGTTTTAAAACTTTGACCAACTTTATAGAGAAAAGTACTAGCATTTATAACACTAAATTAATATCACTAGATCTATTTTGAAATGTATTTTCATAACATACCAATTTGATGTCATATATGTTATTATGCTTTTGTATATAGTTGGTCAAAATTTCAAAACTTTGACTTAAGACAAAAGCTAGAAGTACACTTATTCACGGACGGAGGGAGTATGTTACTACCCACTGTGGAGGTAGTAACATAGCCTAGTAAAATGTGATGTTACTAGTCTAAGTTACTCCCCATTGTGACTAGTCTCATATTTACTAAATGTTTGTATTTCACCATCCTGGCCCACCACGTGATGTCATCCACATGCATGTATGTCATGAATGTGACAGCTCTCATCTCTCTTCCCTTACACAATCCATACTTCTATTTCAGCTTTGCTAATTTAACTCGTCCGTATCTTTTAAACCATCATTTTATTATTGAAACTTTATATATATATATGAGACCTTTAAAACAAGACCAATTTTGAATATATTTCAAACACATTTGAATTTCAATGTTTCAATCGATTTATTTCACTTCAACTATTTCAGTCAGTTGGAATTCTGATTTCATTTATTTCAAAAAATATTTTGAATAATTTCAAGCAATCGTTTCAGATAACAAATTCACAAATTATTTCACTCGGTTCAAGAACCCTGTTTCATTTTTTCTTACAACCATTTCAATTATTTCAGACTTACTACACTTTTTCAAAATACTATTTCATTTACTTCGGATAAGTCTCCACTATTTCAAAAAGAATGAGCTAATATATTTCAATAATTTCATAACATATTTCACTTTTTCAAAATACTTTTTGTAGAAACACTATTTTGACCCAAACTGATTTCACTACAAACCCTTCACCCCATTTCAAAAACACATGTTTCCCTCATTCCAAAAATTAATTTCACAAAAAAATGAAAATGCATTTCACTCATTGGTCTTGTTCTAAACAGCTCCAAACATCGTATTTACTTCAACTATTTCAAAAAATAGATTCACAAAAAATTTCGCTCAATTCAAGAATCCAGTTTCAGTTTTTTCTAAAAACATTTCACTAATTTTAGCTACTTCACTAATTTTAGATATCACAAAATAGCAATTTCACATATTTAAACATCATGTTTCGATGGATTTCATTTGTTCAGGAAAAAAATTTCAATTATTACCAAAATACTAATTTCACTCATTTGAAGGAATCGATTTTTAGTCATTTACAGAACATATTTCCATTGTATTTCAGCCATTTCACTAATTTCAAAGATCACAAAATACCAATTATACATACAAAAAAATATTTTGCGTATCACCAAAATCCCCTTCACAAAAAAGTATTTCACATATCACAAGATGAAACCAAAATCACTTTCATTCACAAATCTGAACTAAAATATCTTCCGTATTTCGCAAAACACATTTCACTATTTCAATACTTCATTAGAATTTTAGCATATTTCAGATATTATTTGACCTATTTCAGTAGTTTTGAACGTGTGAAATCAATTTTAGCTGATTGAAATAACCCAATACACATATTTGAAATAAAAATCACTAGAATTCTCTTCATATATTGAAAATATATCAGTTTCATATATTTGAAATATTCTAGTTCAAATAGTGAAACGAGTATAAAATATATTCAAAATTGGTCTTGTTCTAAAGTTCTTGCCATCAGAATTACAAATACATATATATATATATATATATATATATATATATATATATATATATATATATATATATATATATTAGAAAATGAAGTTGTAGTTTAAAAGATATGATTGATTGAAATTGTCAAAGTGAAAATAAAAGGCATGGAGTTGTTGAGATGGGGAGGAGAAATAATGAATGCACCTGCATGGGACCTGGCGTAGCTTTTTATGACAAAAACTGACAGAAGTACACATGTGGGCCTGTTACTTGTACAAGTCAGAGATGTATTGCATAGTATTCAAATCGAAAGATGAATTTTACTATTATAAGGAACAGGGCGGCACGAATCTCAGTATGCAAACGAGCGGTGGATTGTTTGCCGGTACATACCACCACCGGTAAAAAGAGCTTTGCGACGAATACCGTCTCTTTCCACGTACCCTTGAGAGTGCTAAGGTTGTCGTGTGTACATTTGAAAAGTCTAGATTCATCATGAGGAGGCAGAGCCGATCCAGTCGGAGAATCCCAGTCCGTTGTCCCGGCCAAAAAATGTGATTCTCCGGGAACACTCGTACATACGCTAGTGAAGGGCCGGGATAGTGTAAACTAGTGCTAGGGGCGTCACCGACGCCGCATGAGAAAAAGTTATGTATATGTTTTCATTTAGAAAAATGAGTAAAGCTACACCTACGTAACAACTTTTACGTAATTTACATATGATCCGACGTGGCCGTTTTATATTGTGCCTTAGTTGGGGCGCAGGCCTATCCTAAAAATCAAAGGGGGCGGTTTGATTAGCGATCAAAGGATTAACGTAAGGTTTCGTAGAACATTACGTAGGTGTAGCACTTTTTTAGAAAAATACACAGGGTCTCCGTCTTCATCTAAAAAAGTATCTTAGAAAGAAAATCTCTCCTCCATCTAGAAAAAAGAAAAAGAAAAAAATTATCACCGTAGCCTACAAGCGAGCGCCATTTTGCATAGCTTTTTATTTTTAAAAAATAAGTGGGTTCCTCATCTCCATCTAAAAATATATATTTTTAAAAAAATTCCTTACCTTCATCTAAAAAATATATTTTAAAAGCTTTCTCACCGCGATCAACCAGCTTGCACCATGTGAGATAGCTGGTTGGCCGCCTTTCTTCGGATGCTTATAATGGGTTTAATATCTCAAAGGATCCGGGCGTTCAAGGGGCATGGTGCCCAAAGGCTCTGTTAAGGACATTTGGATCCTAAAAATGTGTTCCAGATATTTTGGCCTCAAGTGATGCATATTGGCAGCACTCGTACCGGCTACCGCAAAAACCAAATGCAAGTGAATGCACCATGATTCGCCACTGAAACTTCTTGCCACCCTACCCGTCTCCTCCCGAGACCGTCAGCAGCGGGATCCCGCTGTTTCATGCCACTGTCGCGAGCCTGCCTTCCACCACCCAGTTCGGTCGCTTCAGACGGCCGCGACAGCCTCCGCTGCCATTGTCGATTTGGGATCTGCGGCCATCTCGATTTGCGTCGATTCCGGCCATTCACCGCCCTTTTGCCATCATTAATGGACACTGCAGCACTTGTGGTAGTCGTTGAGGTTAAGCCGTCACAACCACCTCGTGACCGCTGCCACCGGGTCGAGCCGCTGCTCCTTCGGAGCTCTCAGCTTTCAGATGGCGCAGCAACGATGGTTGCTTCCGCGCGCAACTCTAGCTCCCTGGTGTCATGAAGACCACCCTGAGGCCATTCCTAACTAGCTCGCTGACCACCTTGGCCCGACGAGCAGCCGGACAAAATTCTCCTCCTTGCACATTAGGTGTTCAACAAAAAGTCTTTAAGGTTTTTATTTTCTCATTTTTTTGTTGTGATATAGAAGTAGATTGTAATTGGGAGTATATATAGTGTTGTATATGAGTTCGTTTGAATCCTATTTATGGGATGATTCCTCCTACGTAGAGAAATATGAGATGGACGAAGATGAGGACATCGCTTTAGTCATGATGATCCACATGCATAAGAACAATATGTCGAAGCGTAGTGGTTCCGTTGTGGACCGTGAGGTGATTGGTAGGTTGATGCAAGATGACATAGTAGACTGACTAAACTATGTTGGTACAACTTTGGTGTATCCAGAGTGATACTTTCGCCATTGGTTTAGGGTGGCTTGGGATTTGTTCCATGAGGCAAAAGAACTAGAGACCCACAAATTTGTGTTGGATGTGATGGTTTAGTCCATGAACTTGCAAAAGGTGATCAACTAGTCCACAAACTTGCAAACTATGGGATGGTTTAGTCCACAGCCAATCAGAGGCGGACAATTGGCACCCAGCTAGCCGCTTCTTGGCACACCTGGTCGGACCGGCTTTTTTTCGGAAAACCCCTCAACATTAATGGAAATCATGCCCACAGTCCCTGTTTCCCTTGTCTTCTTTATCCCTGTCCAAATCTCTAGCTCTCTCCCATTTCCCCTTTCCCTTGTCCAAATCCTGACGGCGAGAGAATGAGAGCGTCTGGTGGCGGTGGCGGCGGCGAGAAGAAGAGCGGGGGTGGCAGTGGCTTCCGCCATGGAGTAGGCGCCGACGCCACGGGTTCCTGGGCGGCGGCGGGCCGGGAGAACCTAGCCCAGGGTCACTGCAGTTCTTGACTTCGGTGGCATGAAAGTAAGTACAAGAATCATGAATCCCCAGGAATAATGAACTTCGGTGGCAGTTCTTGACTTTGGGGATATGAAAAATTCCATTTTTATACGATGATTAAGGCCTTGACTTGAATTGCTCATCATTTTTTCAGGAGTGGGCTGGGGAGTGGGATGGTAGAGCCAAGTCAGTGATTAAGGATCTAGCCATGAATAACATGGAGTTGGAGGTCAGGATTAAAGTACTTGAAGCAGAAACTAAAAGCAATGCGAAAGAAAAGAGAGCAATTGTTAAGATGCAGAAAGGAAAGAGAGCAATTTAGGGATAAGATTTTTTGTTTTGGAGCTCTTCTGTATGTTGGCCTGTTTGCCATTCTGATAGCTGTCATTGTTAGCAAGTAGGGTATTTTTAGTGGAGAAATGTTGATGTAGTGACCAAATGAAGAAATGATGATGAAATTGTTTTTCAGAGAGCTGAAATTATGCATTGTACAAAAATCCAGATAGTTGCAGCAAAATTCAGATAATGCAAGCAAATTTTAGTTAACTTAACTGTAGGCAAAATTTAGACCACTTTATTTGGAAGGGGCCCAGGGGTCTTCAGGTAGTACAATTTGGAATGTTGCATATTTGGCAGAAAGTGAGCACCTGGTACATTCTATTTTTGGATGTTTGCACATGGGCACAACATGGGCAGAAAACATGCAACACACAACTTGGTAGCAACACTGATAGCAACACACAACATGGTCTGAATAAACATAGATAGCAGCATAGACATAGGGTTATTCAGTTCAACATAGGCCATAAACATAGATAGCACTAGTTCAACATAGGTCAACATAGATACATAGCAAAATAGATAGATAGATGGCAACATCTCAAAATAGTTGGTAACTTATATGCCAATATATAGATCAGCATACCTAACTACATCTTCTTCACTTCTTCATTGTTCCTGACATCTTCTTCAGCTGCAGACATCTTCTGTTCTTCACTTCTTCAGCAGATGCAGGCGGATGGAGCGGCGCACTGGCTCCTTCTTCACTGATCCCTTCTTCTTTGCACTGGCTCCTCCACCTCTTCTGCTTCTTCGATCTTCACAATGTCAGGCACGTCCGACAGGAGCTTGACGTCGATGGCATGTTTTTTCCACCCTCAACGGCGACTGGCGCAACGAGCACAACCTCGTCCTCATCCGCGACGTTGCAGGGATGAAAACAACCCTTGTTAGGTCGTCATCAGAGTTGTAGTCCGCAGGGTCGACTGGAGCAGGCAGCGTGAGCACGACGCCGACGACGTCCGCAGGGTCACCGTCGAGGGGGACCGGGGCCAGAGAGGTGGTGGAGTGGTACATCCACCACCTAGCTCATTGGTATGGATCCATGCTGAGTGTGGCCTCCCGCATTGCCCAAACGAGGAAGGACGGCATGGTGAGGCCTTTGGGGAAGGCACGCGCCTTCTCGCCATCCGTCGGCACCTTGTACACCCCGTGCGCGTGATTGAGCATCATCTTTGGGGTCGGGAACCAGGTGCACACCTCTGCAATATGCGCACAGAACAACTGGTTGTCGCCGGCCAGATCCTCCAGCGCTCTCTTCCAGCCCGAGTTGTTCGCCATGGCGGCGGTGGCTGGCGGTGGTGAGTGGGGAGTGGAGTGGAGAGTGGAGGTGATGCTGCCGGTGGGTGGGGAGTGGTGAGTGGGGAGTGGTGGATGGCGCGGTGGGTGGGCATTTTGTCACAGCCCTAGAAATCTTTTTGTAATTAGTGGCATTGCATCCATGCATCATTTTCATTTTAAATTAATCTTGCAATGGGGATGCTTAAACCCTAGCACCACATGAATTCAACTAGGGTCAAAATAATATCTTTTTCATTGAACTCAAAATGGCCTCTAAAAATGTTCAACATTTTTGGATTGAGGTGGAAGCATCTACCAAAAAATGGTTTACATTTTTGCAGGACATCTTTGGGCTTTGAATTAATTCAAACATATTTGATTTGGAGCTATTTAAATGATATATATATATATATATATATATTTTAAGTGCTCCAAAAATGCTGGAAGTTGTTATGGGTCATTAGAATAACTCAGATAGCACCCCTAATCATTTCTAGGATTTTATTAAATGGTTTAGTATTTTACTAAACCAAAACAGAATAAAAGAAATAGAAAAACAGAATCAGCAGAGAGAGAGAGAACAGCACCTGGGCCTCTTACCTGGCACCCACCAAAGCCCACCTGGCTGGCCCAGCTGGCCAGCCCAGCCCATGGCCTCCCCCCTGTCGTCTTCCTCGCGATAGAAGGACGCCGGGCGTGTGCCCCGTGCGCGCGGCCACGCGCTCCGGCCACCTCCTGCTTGCCGCAGCCCCTCGACGCCTGGACGCCTCTAGGAGACGCCACGACACCCCCCGGACCCTCTCACTCTCTCCCAACCTCTTTCCCCTCCTCTGCTCTCTCTCCCCCTCGCGCACCGCAGCGCCGCCGAGCACCACCACGGCCACCGCCTCCCCCTCGCTTCCCCGACTGGCTCAAGAGCTCCGCCTCGTCGCCCTGGACCTCTCCACTGACCCACGCGACTCCAAACGCCGCCGAACGCCGTCTTCGCCCTCGTCTTCAACCTCGGGCACCTGAGCCGTCTCCGGTCGATTCGGCGCCGCTAGGACCTCCCCGAGCTCGCTGACCCCCTCTTCGGCACCGCTATGAGCTCCTACGCCCCTCGCCCCTCTCCCCGTCGACGCGTTCGTCCTCTAGCCCCGATCCCCAACCGTGACCGAGCATCTCGCCGCCGGCCATGGCGTAGCCGTGGCCACAGCCGCGCAAGCACGCAGCCGAGCACCCCAACATGCTCAGGGCGGCCCTAGGATCCTAACTCGACCAACCTCTGCTCCATTCGTCCATCGTAGCGACGAATCCGTCATCACCCGAACTCCGGCCGCCGCGGAAGCGGACACCGCCGTCGCTCTAGGTCGTCTCCGACGACCCCACTAGCATCAGCCGACACGCACGAGGCCCAGGGTTCCAACGGTGCCATCCGCTCCTCGAACCGTGGCCGGAGCAATGTTCCCGACGCCTCCACCGTGCGGAATGGTTGCCGCCGGCCAGATTCCGGCGAGGCCGACGTGGCGACATCATTAGTTGCTAATGAGCCCACTAATGACCCCTCTAGAGCCACTGACGTGTGGGACCCTGTGACTAATTAGGTTAGTCTAATTTTCTGTTAGGATTAGTACTAATACGTGAGGACCCCACATGTCAGCTTTGACTTTGGTCAAGTCAACGTTGACTGGTCCCACTTGTCATCCACCCAATCCAGCTCTGTGAGACTGACCAGTGGGACCCACTGGTCAGGTTTGACCTGGACCTGGCGTGTTGACCTGCTGAGGTCAGCACGACGTAATGCTGATGCAATAATGTAATTTCTGGATTTATTTCTATTCAGGAAATCCCAGAAAATGTTATTAACTTCTAAAAATCATATAAAATCAACCGTAGTTCAGAATGAAATAAATTATATATGAAAAATTATCAGAAAAATTCAAGGAATCCGAATATGGCATTTTCATGCATTTTCGAACAACTTAACCTCACTGTTTAGTCCAAAACATGATAATGCACTATTTGAATTCATAGTTTGAATTTGAATTTGAACCTTGAATTCAAATCAACCCAAACCTTTTTGCTACTAGTTGCATAGCTCAAGTCCCATCATATTGCCATGTCATGATCATGCATCATATTGTTGCATTGCATTGATTGTGTTCCCTCTTGTTTGCCGGTGGTTGTTCCCCCTCTGTAGGTGTATGTTTCGGCGATGAGTTCGATGACACCGATGAAGAGCTTTACTATCTTCAGAAGTTCCTGGGAAGCAAAAACCCCTTGTTCATTCTGATACAAACCCACTCTCTCGCTCCTTCTCTCTTTTACTGCATTAGGACAACAATGATTCAACTGTTACATGCTGCGGTAGTGGAACCCCTTTCCTTTGCTTGGCCTGTCATTGCCACAGTAAATAGATGAAACTCACTAGCATGAGTAGGAGTTGTTTGAGCCCCGATGTGCCTACTCATTCATGTTTGCTTGTCATGCCTGCTATTGCTTAGAGTTGTGTCAGGTCTGATTCATCGGGAATGAATTGGAATGGTGATGAACATGTCCTACCGTTGAGAGCTAAGTGTGTGAACGTGATTTGGTAAAGGTAGCGGTGAGAGGCCATGTAGGAGTACATGGTGGGTTGTCTCATTGAAACCGTCCTCAGGAACTGAGTTCTGTGTCTGTGATCCATGAACAGCTACTACCACTCATTGGGATCCTTAATTGACCCTCTTGGCTTCTTGATCACCCTAGTACTCTGTTCAGGAGTTGCAACTAGTTTCTGGTGTTTGTAGGTTATGTGTTGGCGGTCGTGTGTAGCACTGACCCTAGGGGTGGGCTATGTTGCGGTAGATACACCGTGGCACGGTGTACCGGGCGCCCGTTTGGTGTCTCGGGAACCCTGTTCACATCGTTCGGGGCCGTATGTGGAAACCTCGGCCGGACTCCCTGCGGATGGAACCTGGATAGGCGATAAACCTGGACTAGAGACTTAAGTGTTTAGGTAGGCCGTGGCCGACACCCTCGCCAGGCTTCCACTTGAAGGTTGCCGAGATACATGACGTGTATATGGTGGTAAGTGGTGGGAGCGTGTGTGAAGAAGTACACCCCTGTAGGGTTAACATTATCTATTCAAATAGTCAGATTCCTCGGATATGGAAATTTGGACCCCTTGCATAGTTCATAGACAAGTGAAAGTGGATACTCTAAAACTCGCAAGATAAGCGTGAGTGCTATGGATGGCGTTCTCGCAGGGAGACGGGAGCGGATCCATAGTGGTGTATTGATATGGTGAATTTGTGGACTCATGTGCGCCACCTCAAACGAGTTACTTGCAGTCGTAGTTCAGGTTAGCCACTGAGTCAAAGCTGGCTTGCTGCAGTTAAACTCCACCACCCCCTTATTGATACCGATGCATATGTAGATAGTTCTGATGTAAGTCTTGCTGGGTACATTTGTACTCACGTTTGCCTATTTTATGTTTTGCAGAGAGATGTCAGACTCGCTAGTAGTTCCGTGTGGACTTCGACGTTTAGCTTGATACCTCAGCTACGATCTTGTGCCCTCGGCAGGATCTGGTAGATAGTCAGGCTTCTTAGCCTTTTTCATTTGTAGATGTCTGTACTCAGACATGTTAAGCTTCCGCATGTGCTTTGCATTGTATGCTATGATTGTTGGGTCATGAGACCCATGTTTGTAATATCTCGCTCCTCGGAGCCTAATGAATAAATACTTGAGTTGTAGAGTTATGTTGTGATGCCATGTTGTATTTACACATATCGAGCATATTGTGTGTATGATTGAAATGCTTGGTATGTGTGGGATCCGACAATCTAGTTGTTTATCCTTGGCAGCCTCTCTTATGGGGAAATGTAGTCTAGTGCTTCCATGAGCCATAGTAGTCCGCTACAGCCCGGTTCACCGGAGTCCTGCTAGCCCAGCACTACTGCTCAGGACACTTGACTGGCCGGCATGTGTTTCACTTCATTCCTGTGTCTGTCCCTTTGGGGAAATGTCACGCGATGACATCCGGAGTCCTACCTAGCCTGCTACAGCCCGGGTTCCCGGAGTCCTATTAGCCCAGTGCTACAGCCCGGATTCACACGCTGCTGACCGACATGCTCGATGTGATTCATGTATGCCTGTCCCCATAGGTTAGTGCCGCTTTGGGTTCACGACTAGCCATGTCGGCCTGGGTTCTCTATCATATGGATTCTAGCGACACTATCATATACGTGAGACAAAAGGCGTAAACGGTCCCGGGCCATGGTAAGGCGACACCCGTGGGAATACCGTGCGTGAGGCCGCAAAGTGATATGAGGTGTTACCGGCTAGATCGATGTGACTTGGAATCGGGGTCCTGATACATTTTTATTGATGCGGTTGGTGGGAACACGAAACATCCAGAGGAGTGGAGTGGGGAGTGGGCGAGTGGGAGTTGGCGTCTCTATTATGAGTACAACTAAATTTCTGCATCTATCCTTGATGTCTACTACACAACTTTATTCTTGTAGACACGTGTTGGGTCCTCCAAGCGCAGAGTTTTGTAGGACAGTAGCAATTTTCCCTCAAGTGGATGACCTAAGGTTTATCAATCCTTGGGAAGCATAAGATGAAGATAGTCTCTCTCAAACAACCCTGCAACCAAATAACAAAGAGTCCCTTGTGTCCCCAACACACCATATACAATGGTAATTTGTATTGGTGCACTAGTTTGGCGAAGAGATGGTGATAAGTGTAATATGGATGGTAGAAATATATTGTTATAATCTAAATAAATAAAAACCGCAAGGTAGTAGATAGTAAACGGCACAAAAATGATATTGCAATGCTTGAAAATGAGGCCTAGGGTCCGTACTTTCGCTAGTGCAATCTCTCAACAATGCTAATATAATTGGATCATACAACCATCCCTCAACATGCAGCGAAGAATCACTCCAAAGTTCCTATCTAGCGGAGAGCATAAGAAGAACTCGTTTGTAGGGTATGAAACCACCTCGAAGCTATTCTTTCTGATCGATCTATCCAAGAGTTCGTACTAAAATAACACCAAATAACTTCAGATTCATAATACTCAATCCAACACAAAGAACCTCAAAGAGTTCCCAAAGATTTCTACTGGAGAAACAAAAGACGAGAACGTGCATCAACCCCTATGCATAGATTACCCCAATGTCACCTCGGGAATCCGCGAGTTGAGTGCCAAAACATATATCAAGTGAATCAGTACGGTATACCCCATTGTCACCACGAGTATTCATATGCAAGACATATGCCAAGTGCTCTCAAATCCATAAAAGTATTCAATCCGATAACAACGAAATCTCAAAGGGAAAAAATCAATTCATCACAACAAGATAGAGAGGAGAAAACACCATATGATCCGACTATATTAACAAAGCCTGCCATACATCAAGATCGTGACATCTCAAGAACACGAGAGAGAGAGATTAAACACATCGCTACTGGTACAAACCCTCAACCCCGAGGGTGGACTACTCCCTCCTCATCGTGGTGGCCGTCGGGATGATGGAGATGGCCACCGGTGATGATTCCCCCCTTCAGCAGAGTGTCGGAACGGGGTCTAGATTGGTTTTCGGTGGCTACAGAGCTTTGCGGTGGCGGAACTTCTGATCTAGGGTTATTTCTAATGGTTTCTCTATTTATAGGATTTTTGGCGTTGGTTTCACGCGAAGATGGGCCTCGAGGTGAGCACAACCCACCGGGGCACGGGTAAGGGCCCAGGTGCGCCCCGGTGTCTTGTGCCCTAGTCCTTCACCTTCTGGTCCTTCCACGAAGCTTCGGGGGTCTCTTTTGTTCCAAAAAAATCATCAAAAAGTTTCAGCTCACTTGGAGAACTTTCATTTCTGCACAAAAAACAACACCACGGTAGGTCTGCTGAAAACAGCATCAGTTCGGGTTAGTTCCATGCAAATCATACCAAAACCATATAAAATTATTGTAAACATGGCATGAATAATTCATAAATTATAGATACGTTAGAGACGTATCAGCATCCCCAAGCGTAATTCCTACTCGTCCTCGAGTAGGTAAATGATAAAAGAAATAATTTATGAAGTGTGATTGCTAGCAAAGTGCACATGTTTGATCAATGATAATTTCAATCACTTTTCCTAGCATCATAACAACAACTATTTCTCATAAAACTTATCATGATAAAGTAGCAATTGAAAATGGAATATTTGTTGTGGAAAGCTACCTATCATATTCATCACATATTCTTTTCTTTTGTAGTATGGACATTTGGACTTTTATCTGGTTCAAAGCAATAGTCCAGTTTTCACATGAAGATTTCAATACTCAATAATATCAATAAGCAACCATGTCTTTCAAAATATCACCACTAAAGAAAGTTATCCCTAGCCCATCTTGCTCAATCATTGATCCATTCGTGAGACACACTCGCATATTAGCTACACCCAATGCTCAAGTACGATCATAGTGCCCCTAGTTGGTGCTTTATAAGAGAAGATGGAGACTCAAATTAAAAATAAAAATTGCATAAATTAAAAGAAAGGCCCTTCGCGGAGGGAAGTAGGGATTTGTAGAGGTGCCAGAGCTCAAAGAGAAAATTGAGAGATAAAAACAATTTGGGAGGCATACTTTTCCCACCAACAAAAATGACTTAGAGCTCCCAACACTTTCCTTGCCAGATATATCATAGGCGGTTCCCAAACAGAAAATAAAGTTTACTCCCTTTTCTACCATACTTTCACTTTCCATGACTAACTGTATCCACGGGTGCCCTCCATACCAACACTTTCCAAGGAATTTATTATTTGACAAAATAAAGTAAATTCGTTTTTCATTTCAGGACTGGGCATCCCTAATACCTTTGCCTTACTCTCGTGCAATGACAAGTGAATAATCACTCATCATGAGAATAACACATCTAGCATGGAGAATATTGGCCACCCCTCACCACCATCTAGAGTGGTACGAGCACACAAAAGAGAAATTTATTTTGAAAACTAGAGATGACACATAAAAATTTGCTTAGAATGTCAAAACAGTACCGCATATAGGTAGGTATTGAAGGAAATATCCCCTAGAGGCAATAATAAAGTTGTTATTTATATTTCCTTATATCATGATAAATGTTTATTATTCATGCTAGAATTGTATTAACCGGAAACTTAGTACATGTGTGAATACATAGACAAACAGAGTGTCCCTAGTATGCCTCTACTTGACTAGCTCGTTAATCAAAGATGGTTAAGTTTCCTAGCCATAGACATGTGTTGTCATTTGATGAATGGGATCACATCATGAGAGAATGATGTGAGGGACAAGACCCATCCGTTAGCTTAGCACTATGATCGTTTAGTTTATTGCTATTACTTTCTTCATAACTTATACATGTTCCTATGTATGCAACTCCCGAACACCGGAGGAACACTTAGTGTGCTATCAAACATCACAACGTAACTGGGTGATTACAAAGATGCTCTACAGGTGTCTCCGATGGTGTTTGTTGGGTTGTCATAGATCGAGATTAGGATTTGTCACTCCGTGTATCGGAGAGGTATCTCTGGGCCCTCTCGGTAATGCACATCACTATAAGCCTTGCAAGCACTGTGACTAATGAGTTAGTTGTGGGATGACGCATTACAGAATGAGTAAAGAGACTTGCTGATAATGAGATTGAACTAGGTATGATGATACTGACGATCGAATCTCAAGCAAGTAACATACCGATGACAAAGGGAATGACGTATGTTGTTATGCGGTTTGACCGACAAAGATCTTCGTAGAATATGTAGGAGCCAATATGAGCATGCAGGTTCCACTATTGGTTATTGACCGGAGATGTGTCTCGGTCATGTCTATATAGTTCTCGAACCCGTAGGGTCCGCACGATTAACGTTCGATGACGATTTGTATTATGAGTTATGTGATTTGATGTACCGAAGGTTGTTCAGAGTCCCGGATGAGATCACAGACACAACAAGGAGTCTCTAAATGGTCGAGACATAAATATTGATATATTGGACCATGTTATTCAGACACCGGAAGTGTTCCGGATAGTTTCGGATAAAATCGGAGTGCCGGAAGGGTTACCGAAACCCCCGGGGAAGTAATGGGCCTTAGAGGAGAGAGAGGGCAGCAACCAGGAGGTGGCGCGTGCCCCCCCCCCAAGGGGAGTACGAATAGGACTAGGGGAGGGGGTGCGGCCCCTCTTTCCCTCTCCCTCTCCCTCTCTTAATTTTTCTCCTACTTGGACTAGGAAAGGAGGGAGTCGATTCCTACTTGGAGTAGGACTCCCCCCTTGGGCACGCCCCTAGGGACGGCCGGCCTCCTCTTCCCCTCCTTTGTATACGGGGGAGGGGCACCCCATAGACACACAAGTTGATCTTTAGCCATGTGCGGTGCCCCCCTCCACAGTTTTACACCTCGGTCATATTGTCGTAGTGCTTAGGTGAAGCCCTGCGTCGGTAACTTCATCATCACTGTCACCACGCCGTCGTCCTGACGGAACTCTCCATCGGCCTCAACTGGATCAAGAGTTCGAGGGACGTCACTGAGATGAACGTGTGCAGATCGCGGAGGTGCCATACATTCGGTAATTGGATCGGTTGGATCGCGAAGACGTTCGACTACATCAACCGCGTTACTAAACGCTTCCGCTTTCGGTCTACGAGGGTACGTAGACATACTCTCCCCTCTCGTTGCTATGCATCTCTGATACGTCTCCAACATATCTATAATTTTTTATTGTTCCATGCTATTATATTATCTGTTTTGGATGTTAATGGGCTTATTTATACACTTTTATATTATTTTTGGGACTAACCTTCTAACCCAAGGCCCAATGCAAATTGCTGTTTTTTGCCTATTTCAGTGTTTCACAGAAAAGGAATATCAAAAAGAATCCAAACGGAATAAAACCTTCGGGAGAGTTATTTTTGGAACAAATGTGATCCAGGGGACTTGGAGTGGACGTCAAGCAACCAACAAGGAGGCCACGAGGCAGGGGACGCGCCTAACCCCCTTGGCTTGCCCTCCACCCTTGTGGGCCCCTCGTGGCTCCACCGACCTACTTCTTCCTCCTATATATTTTCACATACCCCTGATACGTCTCCAACGTATCTACTTTTCCAAACACTTTTTCCCTTGTTTTGGACTCTAACTTGTATGATTTGAATGGAACTAACCCGAACTGACGCTATTTTCAGCAGAATTGCCATGATGTTGTTTTATGTGAAGAAAACAAAAGTTCTCGGAATGACCTGAAACTCCACGGGATATCTTACAATAAATAATAAAAAATCCTCGCCAAAGATGAAGACCAGGGGGCCCACACCCTTCTCACGATGGTGGGGGCGCCCCCCCTAGGGCGCGCCCC
>NC_057812.1:101141075-101149224 GCF_018294505.1 Triticum aestivum
CCAACTCTATATAACTGCTTTCGGGGAGAAAAAAATAAAGGAGAAGAAATCATCGCGTTTTACGATATGGAGCCACCACCAAGCCCTAGAACCTCTCGGGAGGGCTGATCTGGAGTCCGTTCGGGGCTCCGGAGAGGGGGGTTCGTCGCCGTCGTCATCATCAACCATCCTCCATCACCAATTTCATGATGCTCACCGTCGTTCGTGAGTAATTCCATCGTAGGCTTGCTGGACGGTGATGGGTTGGATGAGATTCACCATGTAATCGAGTTAGTTTTGTTGGGGTTTGATCCCTAGTATCCACTATGTTCTGAGATTGATGTTGCTATGACTTTGCTATGCTTAATGCTTGTCACTAGGGCCCGAGTGCCATGATTTCAGATCTAAACCTATTATGTTTTCATCAATATATGAGAGTTCTAGATCCTATCTTGCAAGTCTATAGTCACCTATTATGTGTTATGATCCGTTAACCCCGAAGTGACAATAATCGGGATACTTACCGGTGATGACCGTAGTTTGAGGAGTTCATGTATTCACTATGTGCTAATGCTTTGTTCCGGTTCTCTATTAAAAGGAGGCCTTAATATCCCTTAGTTTCCGTTAGGACCCCGCTGCCACGGGAGGGTAGGACAAAAGATGCCATGCAAGTTCTTTTCCATAAGCACGTATGACTATATTCGGAATACATGCCTACATTACATTGACGAATTGGAGCTAGTTCTGTGTCACCCTATGTTATGACTGTTACATGATGAACCGCACCCGGCATAATTATCCATCATTGATCCAATGCCTACGAGCTTTCCATATACTGGTTTACGCTTATTTACTTTCCCGTTGCTATTGTTACAATCACTACAAAATACCAAAAATATCACTTTGCTTTAATTACTCTTTTGTTACCGTTACCATCACTATCATATTACTTTGCTACTAAACACTTTGCTGCAGATACTAAGTTTCCAGGTGTGGTTGAATTGACAACTCAGCTACTAATACTTGAGAATATTCTTTGGCTCCCCTTGTGTCGAATCAATAAATTTGCGTTGAATACTCTACCCTCGAAAGTTGTTGCGATCCCCTATACTTGTGGGTTATCAAGACCAATTTCTAGCATCGTTGCCAGGGAGCATAGCTCTATTTATTGAGTCACTTGGGATTTATATCTGTTGGACACTATGAAGAACTTGAGAGATCAAAAAACCAAGATCTATCCCTCAACTACAAGGGGAGGTAAGGAACTGCCATCTAGCTCTGCACTTGATTCACCTTCTGTTATGAGTAAGCTTGTGACACCTAAACCTACTTCTGCTATTCGTTCTGATATGTCGCATGTTATTGATGATGCTACTTCTGCTATACATGATACTTATGATGAAACTACCTCTATGCGTGATACTACTATGCCACTTAGTGATTTTCTAGAGGAACGACTTGCTAGGGCTAGAGAGATTGAAAATATTGAATCTGATTATGAAGATGAAAGTGATGATGAAGAATCACTTGTTATTCCTGAGGGTTATTTATTTGATCAAGATGCTTCTTTAGCTATTTTAGCCTGCAAAGATAGATATGAACTCAAAAGGTTATTAGCTAAATGGAATAAGCAATCTCCAAATGCTAGGATGAGACCTGACCCTGCTTTTACTACTTCACCTATCTGTGTTGCTGATAAGGATTATGAATTCTCTGTTGATCCCGATATAATTACTTTGGTTGAATCTGATCCTTTTCATGGCTATGAATCTGAAACTGTTGTAGCACATCTTACTAAATTAAATGATATAGCCACCCCGTTCACTAATGATGAGAGATCTTGCTACTTTTATATCCTTAAAATATTTCTGCTCTCATTAAAGGGTGATGCTAAGATATGGTTTAATTCTCTTGATCCTGGTTGTGTGCGTAGTCCCCAGGATATGATTTATTACTTCTCTGCTAAATATTTCCCTGCTCATAAGAAACAAGCTGCTTTAAATGAAATATACAACTTTGTGCAAATTAAAGAAGAGAGTCTCCCACAAGCTTGGGGGAGGCTTCTCAAGTTACTTAATGCTTTGCCTGATCATCCTCTTAAGAAAAATGAAATACTTGATATCTTTTATAATGGACTAAGCGATGCTTCCAGAGATTACCTGGATAGTTGTGTTGGTTCTCTTTTCAGGGAAAGAACACCAGATGAAGCTGAAATCTTATTGAACAATATGTTGACAAATGAAAATAATTGGGCACCTCCTGAGCCAGCTCCTGAGCCAGCTCCTGCTCCAATTAATGATCATATTCCCAAACCAACTCCGAAGAAGAGAGGTATTCTATTTCTCAGTCCTGAAGATATGCAAGAGGCAAAGAAATCTATGAAAGAAAAAGTATTAAAGCTGAAGATGTTAAGAATTTACCTCCTATTGAAGAAATACATGGTCTCAATTTACCGCCTGATGAAGAAATATATGATCTTAATCCTTTATTTATTGAAGAACCTCCAGACCTCGATAACCCGACACAGGTAGTAAAGGTAAATTCTCTCTATAGATATGATAAAGCTGAAATCCCTCCTACTAAAATTGCTAGTCAATGCTTGGATGAGTTTGATAATTTTATGTTTAAGCAAGAAGACTTCAATGCTTATTTTGGTAGACAATTAAAACAAGATGCTGATATGATTAAATACTTAGGTGATTATATGGCTAATATTAGAGGTGAACTTAAACTTGTTAGCAAACATGCTTCTATGGTTACCACTCAAGTAGAACAAGTACTTAAAGCTCAAAAAGAATTGCTCAATGAGATGAATAGTAAGAAAAATAATTATGCTATTAAAGTGGCTACTAGAACTGGCAGAATGACTCAGGAACCTTTGTATCTTGAAGGCCACCCTAAGAGAATTGAGCAAGATTCTCAAAGAAATAAAATTGATGCACCTAGTTCTTCAAAAAAGAAGAAAAAGAAAAATGATAGAACTGTGCAAACTTCTAGTGAACTTATTGCTGAACCACCTGATAATCCAAATGATATATCTATGTCTGATGCTGAAACACAATCTGGCAATGAACATGAACCTAATGAAAATGTTAATGATGATGTTCATAATGATGCTCAACCTAGTAATGATAATGATGTAGAAATTGAACCTGCTGTTGATCTTGATAACCCACAATCAAAGAATCAACGTTATGATAAGAAAGACTTTGTTGCTAGGAAACATGGTAAAGAAAGAGAGCCTTGGGTTCAGAAACCCATGCCTTTTCCTCCCAAACCATCCAAGAAAATGGATGATGAGGATTTTCAGCGCTTTGCTGAAATGATAGACCTATCTTTTTACGTATGCGATTAACTGATATACTCAAAACCAATCCTTATGCTAAGTACATGAAAGATATTGTTACAAATAAAAGGAAGATACCGGAAGCTGAAATTTCCACCATGCTTGCTAGTTATACTTTTAAGGGTGGAATACCGAAGAAACCTGGAGATCCAGGAGTACCTACTATACCATGGTCCATTAAAAGAAACTATGTTAAAACTGCTTTATGTGATCTTGGAGCCGGTGTTAGTGTTATGCCTCTCTCTCTTTATATCATAGACTTGATTTGATAAGTTGACACCTACTGAAATATCTTTGCAAATGGCTGATAAATCAACTGCTATACCTGTCGGTATTTGTGAGGATGTGCCTGTTGTGGTTGCAAATATTACTATTTTAACGGACTTTGTTATTCTTGATATTCCCGAGGACGATAGTATGTCTATTATTCTTGGAAGACCTTTTCTTAATACTGCAGGGGCTGTTATTGATTGCAACAAAGGCAATGTCACTTTTCATGTTAATGGTAATGAGCATACGGTACACTTTCCGAGAAAACAACCTCAAGTTCATAGTATCAATTCTATCAGAAAAATTCCATCGATTATATTTCGAGGTTTTGAATTTCCTCTTCCTACTGCCAAGAAGAAATATGATATACTTATTATTGGGGATGTGCATATCCCCGTTGAGGTAACCTAGTGTTATTCGAAATTTCTCCGGTTTCATGTTAATCGGAATGAATTTGTTAACAAGACTTGATCAACCTTGTTAGTGGATTCCTTTTGACGAGCATGAGATGGATGAAACTAGAAGCACAACCTTCTCTACCCTCTTTTTACTTTTGTTATTTATATTAAATAAAGTAAAAATAAATAATTCTCTGTCTGTTATCTGATTATCCGTGCAATATAAAAATACCTCGAAAATAAAAGTTCTCCAAATGCACTGAAAATTAAATATGATTTTTTATAGAATATTTGAGGATTTATGGAACAAAGCACACACTAGGGGGGCCAACCACCTCGCCCCAAGGGTGGAGGGCGCGCCCACCCCCTAGGGCGTGCCCCTGCCTCATGGGCCCACGGTGGCCCTCCTCCACTTATTCTTGCACCCATCCTCTTCTTCTTCCTCCCCCAAACACGAAAAACCAACTCAAGCACGGGTTCCAGCCCTCTTTGCTGCCATTTTCGATCTCCTTGCTCAAAGGACCTCTCACAAAACTGCTTGGGGAGATTGTTCCTTGGTATGTGACTCCTCCATTGGTCCAATTAGTTTTGTTCTAGTGCTTTATTCATTGCAAATTTTTGCTGCTTAGGTGACCCTGTTCTTGAGTTTGCATGTCAAATTTATATGGTCAAAAGTAGTTTTGATGCATGATATAGGCTCTAGGAACTTGTAGGAGTAGTTGCTATCAATATTATTGAGTTTGGTTTACTTTTATTGTGAAGTTACTAAAAATTTCAGAATTTTTCAGAAAATGATGAGGAGATTATTGAGGGGCTCATCGAGCCAAAGCCCGAAGGAAAAGGCACCGAAGCCTAAGTATAATTTTCCGCGCACCGCGGAGGTTCGGGCGTGTGAATGGCCTTCTGAGGATTTCTTGAGAGCAGCCGGGATTTATGAAGATTTTCATGAGTTGGCTCATAATGCAGGCCTCACCGCTTTCCTCCATGACCAATGCGATCAGTAGCTCTTGCTCACAAATACCTTTGTGCAAAACTTTCATTTTCATTCTAGGAACTCACCACCTACGGTGGAGTTTCATTTATATGATGAGCATAAGGAGATGTCACTTTATGATTTCTGTCGGATTTGTTTAGTCCCTTTTGGGGGCAAGACAGAAGAACCACATCATGATGATGTGGAGGGATTTATTAATACTATCACTATAGGGGAAACTAGGAAGGTTTCCGATGCACGAATCACTAGCATACATTTTCCTGTCTTACGTTACTTTGCATTATTTGCTAGTCATTGCTTAATTGGTCACGGAAACTGTGGAAACCTTAGTATCCCTGATATTATTATTTTGCTCCAAGGTTTATACAGTGATAACACTTTTAGTATGGGCGGCATTATTTCTAGACGGTTAAGTATGAACCGTACTAAGGGTCCCATCTTTGGAGGCGTCTATGCTACACGCCTAGCTGCACATTTTAACATTCCTATTAGGCATGCTGAGAAGGAAGAAAAAGTGTTGCCTCGTGTTTATTTAGATTATAAAAGTATGGTGGCACATGATTTTATTGTTAAGAATAGGGCAGGAGAGCTTAAATATCAATTGTTCTTTAATAAACATCATCCTGAGACCATTACCTTGCCTGCTCCTGCTTTGTTTGATTTGACTGTAGGCAAGTACCTTGTTCTGTTGACGGCTATCCACGCCTACTGGAACCCTGCACCAGCCGAGGAGCCAGAACCGAACCACAATTTGATCCTTCACGACAATCTAACTATCAGTGGGATCCGGATATGATTGCCAACCAGTGGCAATGGGAGCCTTCTTCTTCCTCATCGCAGTACGACCCCAACAACTATTATTATGGATATCTGCCAGGCCAGCCGTGGCCATAGACCAACTTAGGCCAAAAGCCTAAGCTTGGGGGAGTACGTATTTCTCACCGACATTACATTTATGATCACACACACTCATTGCTAGATGTCGGTGCTCATACTTTCTCATTGTATCATCCATGCTAGTTTATTTTCTTTTATGCTTTCTTCTTGTGTGTTTGATAAACCTTAAGAAAAACCAAAAAATTAGTTGTAGCTTGTAATTAATTTACTTTCCATGCTTGTAGTAGTAATTAAAAATAAAACCCAAAAATATTTCCCGTTCTTCTTTTGCTTGTTGGGAGCTTTCCCGTGTAAATAGTTTTATTTCTTTTCTTTTCTTTGGGGTTCAGTAGGAGAAGACCATGATTAAATTGTTGAAGTGGCTCTTATATGCATTATTGTTTATCTGACAAAAGAGCCCATATTGCCTTGTCTTCTCCTCTTTATTGAATGCTCGCAGATTCCAGCTTAGTCCAATGCACGTGCACTCTTATTATTATTCACATCGTTCGGTCGTGCAAGTGAAAGGCAATTATGATGATATATGATGGACTGACTGAGATGAGAAAAGCTGGTATGGACTCGACCTCTTTTGTTTTTGTAAATATGATGAGTTCATCGGTCTTGATTCAGCTTGTTATGAATAAACATGTTTGCAATGACAATTAGAGATCATAGTTGCTTGTGCCATGCTTAATTAGCTATGAGTTATAATGGTTTACCTTGCGTGCCAACATGCTATTAAAATGGTTATGATGTGGTATGATAGGGTGGTATCCTCCTCTGAATGATTTAAGTGACTTGACTTGGCACATGTTCACGCATGTAGTTGTAACAAATCAACATATCCTTCATGATATTTATGTTCATGGTGGATTATATCCTACTCATGCTTGCATCCAATGTTTATTAATTTTAATGCATGTACATGGCCGTTGTCGCTCGCTAGTTGGTCGCTTCCCAGTCTTTTGCTAGCCTTCACCTGTACTAAGCGGGAATACTGCTTGTGCATCCAAACTCCTTAAACCCCAAAGTTATTCCAGATGAGTCCATTATACCTTCCTATATGTGGTATCTACCTGCCGTTCCAAGTAAAACTGTATGTGCCAAACTCTAAACCTTCAAATAATCATCCTGTTTTTTATGCTTGAATAGCTCATGTATCAACTAGGGTTGTCCGTATCTTCCATGTTAGGCGGGTTATTCTCAAGAGGAGTGGACTCTGCTCCTCACTCACGAGATAAAGGGCTGGTCACCGGGATGCCCAGTCCCATGCTTTATGCAAACTAAATCAAAATAATTACAAACAAAACTCCCCCTGGGACCTGATGTATGTTGGAGGCACTCGTTGTTTCGAGCAAGCCATGGATTGATGTTTGTTGGTGGAGAGGGAGTATAAACTTTACCATTCTGTTTGGGAACCGCCTATAATGTGTGTAGCATGGAAGATATCGCCATCTCTTGGTTGTTATGTTGACAATGAAAGTATACCGCTCAAAATAGTATTTACCTCTATTTCAAAACCGAGCTCTGGCACCTCTACAAATCCCTGCTTCCCTCTGTGAAGGGCCTATCTATTTACTTTTATGTTGAGTCATCACCCTCTTATTAAGAAGCATTAGTTGGAGAGCACCACTGTCATTTGCATTCATTACTGTTAACTTATATTGGGTGTGACTATGATTGGATATCTTTTACCATGAATTGCAATGTCTAGTCAGTCCTTGATATTTAAAGGTGCTCTGCATTTATGTTTTGCGGTCTCAGAAAGGGCTAGCGAGATACCATCTTGTTATATCATATTATGATTGTTTTGAGAAAGTGTTGTCATCCGAGATTTATTATTATGGCTTGCTAGTTGATTATGCTATTGATATGAGTAAAATGAGACCTGAGAATTATTGCAAATATGGTTAGTTATTATCTTTCCTGAAAACTTGAATGCTAGCTTGACATATTTATAACAAGAGCAAACAGAGTTTGTAAAAGTTTTTCTTTATTTCTTTCAGTTTGTCAACTGAATTGCTTGAGGACAAGCAAGGGTTTAAGCTTGGGGGAGTTGATACGTCTCCAACGTATCTACTTTTCCAAACACTTTTGCCCTTGTTTTGGACTCTAACTTGTATGATTTGAATGGAACTAACCCGAACTGACGTTGTTTTCAGCAGAATTGCCATGATGTTGTTTTATGTGCAGAAAAGAAAAGTTCTCGGAATGACCTGAAACTCCACGGGATATCTTACAATAAATAATAAGAAATCCTCGCCAAAGATGAAGACCAGGGGG
>NC_057812.1:101149476-101157327 GCF_018294505.1 Triticum aestivum
TTTCGGGGAGAAAAAAATAAAGGAGAATAAATCATCGCGTTTTACGATACGGGGCCGCCACCAATCCCTAAAACCTCTCGGGAGGGCTGATCTGGAGTCCGTTCGGGGCTCCGGAGAGGGGGATTCGTCGCCGTCGTCATCATCAACCATCCTCCATCACCAATTTCATGATGCTCACCGCCGTTTGTGAGTAATTCCATTGTAGGCTTGCTGGACGGTGATGGGTTGGATGAGATTCACCATGTAATCGAGTTAGTTTTGTTAGGGTTTGATCCCTAGTATCCACTATGTTCTGAGATTGATGTTGCTATGACTTTGCTATGCTTAATGCTTGTCACTAGGGCCCGAGTGCCATGATTTCAGATCTGAACCTATTATGTTTTCATCAATATATGAGAGTTCTAGATCCTATCTTGCAAGTCTATAGTCACCTATTATGTGTTATGATCCGTTAACCCCGAAGTGACAATAATCGGGATACTTACCGGTGATGACCATAGTTTGAGGAGTTCATGTATTCACTATGTGCTAATGCTTTGTTCCGGTTCTCTATTAAAAGGAGGCCTTAATATCCCTTAGTTTCCGTTAGGACCCCGCTGCCACGGGAGGGTAGGACAAAAGATGTCATGCAAGTTCTTTTCCATAAGCACATATGACTATATTCGGAATACATGCCTACATTACATTGACGAATTGGAGCTAGTTCTGTGTCACCCTATGTTATGACTGTTACATGATGTACCGCATCCGGCATAATTATCCATCATTGATCCAATGCCTACGAGCTTTCCATATACTGGTTTATGCTTATTTACTTTCCCGTTGCTATTGTTACAATCACTACAAAATACCAAAAATATCACTTTGCTTTCATTATCTTTTGTTACCATTACCATCACTATCATATTACTTTGCTACTAAACACTTTGCTGTAGATACTAAGTTTCCAGGTGTGGTTGAATTGACAACTCAGCTGCTAATACTTGAGAATATTCTTGGCTCCCCTTGTGTCGAATCAATAAATTTGGGTTGAATACTTTACCCTCGAAAGCTGTTGCGATCCCCTATACTTGTGGGTTATCAACCCCGAAAACATCCAGGAGCACCACGAAACCCTATTTCCACCGTCGCAACCTTCTGTACCCAAGAGATACCATCTTGGGGCCTTTTCCAGAGCTCCACCGGAGGGGGAATCGATCATGGAGGGCCTCTACATCAACTCCATGGCCCCTCCGATGATGTGTGAGTAGTTGATACGTCTCCAACGTATCTATAATTTTTATTGTCCCGTGCTATATTATATTCTGTTTTGGACATTATTGGGCTTTATTATACACTTTTATATTATTTTTGGGACTAACCTATTAACCGGAGGCCCAACCCAGAATTGCTGTTTTTTGCCTATTTTAGGGTTTCGCAGAAAAAGAATATCAAACGGAGTCCAAACGGAATGAAACCTTCGGGAACGTGATTTTTGGAACGAACATGATCCAGAGGACTTGGACCCTACGTCAAGACATCAACCAGGAGGCCACGACGTAGGGGGCGCGCCTACCCCCCCCCCCTGGGCGCACCCTCCACCCTTGTGGGCCCCCTGTTGCTCCACCGACATACTCCTTCCTCCTATATATACCTATGTACCCCCAAACTACCAAATACGGAGGCAAAACCCTAATTCCACCGCCGTAACTTTCTGTATCCACGAGATCCCATCTTGGGGCCTGTTTCGGAGCTCCGCCGGAGGGGGCATCGATCACGGAGGGCTTCTACATCAACACCATAGCCCTTTCGATGAAGTGTGAGTAGTTTACCTCAGACCTACGGGTCCATAGTTATTAGCTAGATGGCTTCTTCTCTATTTTTGGATCTCAATACAAAGTTCTCCCCCTCTCTTGTGGAGATCTATTCGATCTAATCTTCTTTTGGGGTGTGTTTGTTGAGACCTATGAATTGTGGGTTTATGATCAAGTTTATCTATGAACAATATTTGAATCTTCTCTGAATTCTTTTATGTATGATAGGTTATCTTTGTAAGTATCTTCGAATTATCAGTTTGATTTGGCCTACTAGATTGATCTTTCTTGCAATGGGAGAAGTGCTTAGCTTTGGGTTCAATCTTGCGTTGTCCTTTCCCAGTGACAGTAGGGGCAGCAAGGCACGTATTGTATTGTAGCCATCGAGGATAACAAGATGGGGTTTATTTCATATTGCATGAGTTTATTCCTCTACATCATGTCATCTTGCTTAAAGCGTTACTCTGTTCTCTTGAACTTAATACTCTAGATGCATGCTAGATATCGGTCCATGTGTGGAGTAATAGTAGTAGATGCAGGCAGGAGTCGGTCTACTTGTCTCGGACGTGATGCCTATATATATGATCATACCTAGATATTCTCATAACTATGCTCAATTCTGTCAATTGCTCAACAGTAATTTGTTTACCCGACGTGAATACTTATGCTCTCGAGAGAAGCCACTAGTGAAACCTATGGCCCACGGGTCTATCTTCCATCATATTAATCTTCCAATACTTAGTTATTTCCTTTGCCTTTTATTTTACTTTGCATATTTATCATAAAAATACCAAAAATATTATCTTATCATATCTATGAGATCTCACTCTCGTAAGTGACCGTGTAGGGATTGACAACCCCTTATCGCGTTGGTTGCGAGGATTTATTTGTTTGTGTAGGTACGAGGGACTCGTGCGTGGCGTCCTACTGGATTGATACCTTGGTTCTCAAAAACTGAGGGAAATACTTATGCTACTCTGCTGCATCACCCTTTCCTCTTCAAGGGAAAACCAACGCAAGTGCTCAAGAGGTAGCAAGAAGGATTTCTGGCGCCGTTCTCCGGGAGGTCTACGCAAAAGTCAACATACCAAGTACCCATCACAACCCTTATCTCCTGCATTACATTATTTGCCATTTGCCTCTCGTTTTCCTCTCCCCCACTTCACCCTTGCCGTGTTATTCGCCCTCTCTCTCTATACTCTCTCTCTTTCTCTACTTGCCTCTTTTTGCCCGTTCCTCGTTTGCTTGTGTGTTGGATTGCTTGCTTGTCACGATGGCTCAAGATAACACTAAATTGTGTGACTTTACCAATACCAACAACAATGATTTTTTTAGCACTCCGATTTCTCCTCTTACTGATGCTGAATCTTGTGAAATTAATGCTGCCTTGCTGAATCTTGTCATGAAAGATCCGTTTTCCGGCCTTCCTAGTGAAGATGCCGCTACCCATCTAAATAGCTTCATTGATTTGTGTGATATGCAAAAGAAGAAAGATGTGGATAATGATATTGTTAAACTGAAGCTATTTCCTTTTTCGCTTAGAGATCGTGCTAAAGCTTGGTTTTCGTCTTTGCCTAAAATAGTATTGATTCGTGGAATAAGTGCAAAGATGCTTTTATCTCTAAGTATTTTCCTCCCGCTAAGATCATCTCTCTTAGAAACGATATTATGAATTTTAAGGAACTTGATCATGAACATGTTGCACAAGCTTGGGAGAGGATGAAATTAATGATACGTAATTTCCCAACACATGGTTTAAATTTGTGGATGATTATACAAAAAATTTATGCCGGATTGAATTTTGCTTCTAGAAATCTTCTAGATTCGGCCGCGGGAGGCACTTTTATGGAAATCACTTTAGGAGAAGCTACTAAACTCCTAGATAATATTATGGTTAATTATTCTCAATGGCACACTGAAAGATCTACTAATAAGAAAGTGCATGCGATAGAAGAAATTAATGTTTTGAGTGGAAAGATGGATGAACTTATGAAATTATTTGCTAATAAAAGTGTTTCTTCTAATCCTAATGATATGCCTTTGTCTGCTTTGATTGAGAATAATAATGAATCTATGGATGTGAATTTTGTTGGTAGGAACAATTTTGGTAACAACGCATATAGAGGAAACTTTAACCCTTGGCCGTATCCTAGTAATTCCTATAATAATTATGGTAATTCCTACAACAATTCTTATGGAAATTAGAATAAGATGCCCTCTGATTTTGAATCTAATATTAAAGAATTTATTACTTTGCAAAAGAATTTCAATGCTTTGATTGAAGAAAAATTGCTTAAGATTGATGAGTTGGCTAGGAACGTTGATAGAATTTCTCTTGATGTTGATTCTTTGAAACTTAGATCTATTCCACCTAAGCATGATATCAATGAGCCTCTCAAAGCCATGAGAATTTCCATTGATGAGTGCAAAGAAAGAACCGCTAGGATGCGTGCTAAGAATGATTGCTTTATAAAAGCGTGTTCCTCTAGTTTCCATGATAATAAAGATGAAGATCTAAAAGTTATTGATGTGTCCCCTATTAAATCTTTGTTTTGCAATATGAATCTTGATAACAATGGGACTGAATATGATCCACCTTTACCTAGACGGCGTTCCAAAAATTTGGAGTCTTTAGATCTTGATGTTAAAATTGTTAAAAGTGGGATTGAAGAAGTCAAAACTTTAAATATGGATGAACCCACCATTTTGGATTTCAAGGAGTTTAATTATGACAATTTCTCTTTGATAGATTGTATTTCCTTGTTGCAATCCGTGCTAAATTCTCCTCATGCTTATAGTCAAAATAAAGCTTTTACTAAACATATCGTTGATGCTTTGATGCAATCTTATGAAGAAAAACTTGAGTTGGAAGTTTCTATCCCTAGAAAACTGTACGATGAGTGGGAACCTACTATTAAAATTAAAATTAAAGATCATGAATGCTATGCTTTGTGTGATTTGGGTGCTAGTGTTTTCACGATTCCAAAGACTTTGTGTGATTTGTTAGGTTTCTGTGATTTTGATTCTTGCTCTTTAAACTTGCACCTTGCGTATTCCACTATTAAGAAACCTATGGGAAGAATTAATGATGTTCTTATTGTTGCAAATAGGAATTATGTGCCCGTAGATTTTATTGTTCTTGACATAGATTGCAATCCTTCATGTCCAATTATTCTTGGTAGACCTTTCCTTAGAACGATTGGTGCAATTATTGATATGAAGGAAGGAAATATTAGATTCCAATTTCCATTAAGGAAAGGCATGGGACACTTTCCTATAAATAAAATTAAATTACCTTATGAATATATTATGAGATCCACTTATGGATTGCCTACCAAAGATGGCAACACCTAGATCTATCCTTTCTTTTTATGCCTAGCTAGGGGCGTTAAACGATAGCACTTGTTGGGAGGCAACCCAATTTTATTTTTATTCCTTGCTTTTTGCTCCTGCTTAGTAATAAATAATTTATCTAGCCTCTATTTTGGTTGTGTTTTTTGTTTTTAATTAGTGTTTCTGCCAAGTAGAACCGTTGGGAAGACTTGGGGAAAGTCTTGTTAATCTTGCTGTAAAAAACAGAAACTTTAGCGCTCACGAGAACTGCTGCCATTTTTATTTGGAAAGTGATATTTAGTTAATTCTTTTCGAAGATGATTAATAGATAAATTCTTCGCGTCCAGCAATTTATTTTAGAATTTTTTGGGTTCCAGATCTTGCGTTAGCTACAGCTTACTACAGACTGTTCTGTTTTTAACAGATTCTGTTTTTCGTGTGTTGTTTGCTTATTTTGATGAATCTATGGCTAGTAAAATAGTTTATAAACCATAGAGAAGTTTGAATATAGTAGGTTTAACACAATATAAATAAATAATGAGTTCATTACAGTACCTTGAAGTGGTGTTTTCTTTTCTTTCGCTAACGGAGCTCACGAGATTTTCTACTTTAAGTTTTGTGTTGTGAAGTTTTCAAGTTTTGGGTAAATATTTGATGGATTATGGAACAAGGAGTGGCAAGAGCCTAAGCTCGGGGATGCCCACGGAACCCCCAAGATAATCTAAGGACACCTAAAAGCCAAAGCTTGGGGATGCCCTGGAAGGCATCCCCTCTTTCGTCTACTTCTATCGGTAACTTTACTTGGAGCTATATTTTTATTTACCACATGATATGTGTTTTGCTTGGAGTGTCTTGTATTATTTGAGTATTGTAGCGACCAGACCTCAAACGGTCCAATCTCTATGCTCCGGTGTCATCCCTGGATCAGTAATGCTGACACCATACAGTACTTGAAGGATTTATAGCAGAGTAGCAATCACACACTTATTACATCGAGTGTCTCAAAAGAGAACTTATTACAATAAATATGGCTTAAGGCCATCTAATAACGATAACAGCGGAAGGCTTGGAAGATAAGTGAGTCCATCAACTCCAGCGGCATCATTGAGTATAGAACCACGACCTAAAACTCCTTAATCGTCGTCTAAAAAGTCTGCAGCATTAACATTGGAGCCCGAAAACGGGTCAGCACATGGAATATGCTGGCAATGTAACACATAGAGAGTAATGGAATTAAACAGCTATTCTATATGCATATTTGGCTGGTGGAAAGCTCTATGGTTACAGTTTTGCGTAAAGCCAATTTTTCCCTACTACAAAGGAATAAATTTATTTAACTATCATGGTGGTTGCTAAACATTGAGAATGGTTGACATCATTCTCAATCCCAATTAAACATCATCATTAAACAAACCCGTCAAAATTAATTTAGAGTAACATGTTGAGATTCACATGATAATCCAGGTACTAGATACTCAAGATGTCCATAACCGGGGACACGACTAACCATGATTAGTTTATACACTCTGCAGAGGTTTGCGCACTTTTCCCCACAAGACTCGATCGCCTCCGTTTGGTTTCTCGCACTACACGGTGTTTGAGAAACGGATGACCGAGACATAGTCTTTCAGAAGCGCTAGCACCTTACGATGGGTAGACCGTACCACCTACATCCCCTACATCTGCTAGTCTACCACTGTAAGAGTTCGCACGACTTAGTCAACTATGCTAGAGCCCATAATAGCTTGTGGCTGCACACGGAAGTTTCTAGCATGAATAATCTCATGATCCCTTTGAGCCTGGGTGTCGGTCCAAAAGAAAACAGGCAATCCTGGAATACCCAGGTGCCTCAATCCACCCAGATGTGTGTTTAGGTTGCCACCTTAAGTAAACCATTAATTACAAAGCTCACATCTGTCATGGATACACTCACCCAATCCACGTTTACTAGCATAGCATAGCAATAATAAGCAAACGTAGAGTAACTCCCAAAGGTTTGATAATAAACAGTAATAGGTTCTACCTCAACTACTCCCCAAACCCACAATTTAATTTGATCCAAAATCATGCAAGGTGTGAGGATTGATCTAATGCAATAAAACTGGGTAGTAGGAGGTATGATCAAAGTGTTACTTGCGTTGCTGATGATCCGGGAAACCTAGCGATTCGAAGTAACAAGCGGCGCACTCTGGGTACTCTATCACAAACAAGCAAACACACAATAAGTACTCAACTAATGCACAGGTAAAACTCAAATAAGAGATCTAACCAGAAAATTCAATTTAAGAACTCCAGTTGGCAAAAATAATCAAATCGAACGAAGCAACGAAAGACAAACGGCAAAAGAAACAGGCTTCGTTTACTATTCTGGATCTAAGGCAATTTTTACAATGGCAAAAACTTGTTTAAGTTGGTTAAACGGAAAGAGGGTTTCGAGACGAAACTCCAGGCGCTTGAATCGCCTGATTTCGATAAACGAGCGAAAAGATATACTAAAACGAAAATCGGATCAGAAATCGCGATCAGAAAAATTGCGGATTTAATCCGAGAAAAGAAAAACAACAAACGTTCGTTAAAATGAACGAACGGATGAACGCTCACTATTTAAATAAACCGGAAAACCGATCTATTAAAAAAAACCAAAACTAAAAAACGAACAAACCGTCGGAAAACTGAACGGTTTTTCTAAAAAAACGGCGGCGGGATCAAGGTAAACCTCGGGCGG
>NC_057812.1:101157769-101165710 GCF_018294505.1 Triticum aestivum
GGGAGGCGGCGGCGGCGCGGGGCTAGGGCGGCGCGGGGCAGCTAGGGTTTGGGGGGGGGGCTTCCGGCTGGGCCTCCCCGGCTTTTAAAGCCGGGCGGGCCTTAGTGTCCGGGTCGGACACGGCCCGTAGGTCTGTTGCGCGTTTTTTAATAAATAGTTACGCTCAGAAAAAAAACAAAAGGACTACTAAACGGACTCCAAAAATCCCGAAATAAATTTTCCCCGGCTTCTAAAATCAAGCCGCACAGGATGAACATTTATTTGGGGCCTAAGTGCAATTTTGAAAAACGCACATTTTTCCCTAAATTCAAATAAAATAGCAAATAAAACCAAATAAAATCTTATTTGATTTTTTATTAAATCCTCAATATTTCTTTATTTTGGGAAAGTCATTTTATTCCCTCTCTCATAATTTTTATAATAGAAATAATTGAAGATAAAATGAATAAAATCATATGATCCTATTTTCAAAATTTGAGACAACTCAAATATGAAAATAACGAAATCCCCAACTCTCTCCGAGGGTCCTTGAGTTGCGTGAAATTTCTAGGATCAACCAAAATGCAATAATTATGATATGCAATTATGATCTAGTGTATAACATTCCAAATTGAAAATTTGGGATGTTACAAACCTACCCCCTTAAGATGAATCTCACCCTCGAGATTCGGGTTGGTTAGAAAATAGGTGAGGGTGGTATTTCAGCAAACCTTCCTCTCGTTCCCAGGTGGCTTCATCCTCCGTGTGGTGGATCCACTGAACCTTGCAAAACTTGATAACCTTGCTGCGGGTGACTCGACTGGCATACTCTAGAATCTTAACTGGTTTCTCCTCATAGGTCAAATCACTATCCAACTGAATCGCTTCCAGTGGTACCGTATCTCTCAGCGGTATGTCAGCCATCTCTGCATGGCACTTCTTCAACCGGGATACATGAAACACGTCGTGAACTCCTGACAGTCCTTCGGGTAATTCCAATTTGTAGGCTACTTCTCCCATACGCTCCAAAACTTTGTATGGGCCTACAAAATGTGGCGCTAGTTTTCCCTTAACTCCAAAGCGCTTAACTCCTCGAAGTGGAGATACTCGAAGATAAACTCGGTCTCTGACTTTGTAAACTGTCTCCTTGCATTTAGAATCGGCATAACTCTTCTGCCTGGACTGAGCTACCTTCAGCCTATCGCGAATCAATTTCACTTTCTGTTCAGACTCCTTTATCAGATCCGGTCCAAACAACTGGCGGTCTCCAACTTCATCCCAAGACAATGGGGTCCTACACCTCCTTCCGTACAAGGCTTCGAAAGGGGCCAGCTTCAAACTGGTTTTATAGCTGTTGTTGTAAGAGAACTCTGCATATGGCAAATTATCATCCCAACTAGATCCATAATCTAGCGCACAAGCTCTTAGCATATCCTCCAAAATTTGATTGACTCTCTCGGTCTGTCCATCTGTCTGCGGGTGGAAAGCTGTGCTAAACTCCAGTCTGGTTCCCAAAGTCTCATGCAACTGATTCCAGAACTTTGAGGTAAACCGGGTTCCTCTATCTGATACAATGCTCCTTGGAACTCCATGCAGACATACGATCCTGGTCATGTATATCTTTGCCAACTTTGCACTGGCATAGGTAGTCTTCACTGGAATGAAATGAGCTACCTTTGTTAAATGATCGACTACAACCCATATCGAGTCATAGCCTGAACGTGTTCTGGGCAATCCTGTAATAAAACCCATGCCTGGCTTATCCCACTTCCATTCGGGTTCGGCAATGGCTGTAGCAATCCTGCTGGCTTCTGATGCTCTGCCTTCACTCTCTGACATACATCACAAACTGCTACATATTCCGCAATATCCTTCTTCATTCCGGTCCACCAGAAAATATCCTTCAAATCCAAATACATCTTGGTATTTCCTGGGTGAATCCAGTATGGTGAGTCATGGGCCTCTTGCAGAATTAGCTTCCTAATCTCCGGATCATTTGGTACATAGACACGGTCTTCAAACCATAAGGTATCGTGCTCATCCTCATGAAATCCCTTAGCTTTTCCTTTGTTCATTTTCTCCTTAATAGAAGCAATTTCCTTGTCAGTCCTTTGAGCTTCTCTGATCTTATCCATCAAAGTAGACTGAATCTCCAATGCTGCTACATAGCCTCTTGGAACTATTTCCAAACATAGCTCTCGAAGATTTTCGGCTAACTCCCCTGGTAAATCTCCCGTCGTTAGGGTGTTGACATGGCTCTTATGGCTTAATGCGTCAGCTACTACGTTAGCCTCTCCGGGGTGATAATGCAATTTCATATCATAATCCTTGATGAGATCCAACCATCTCCTTTGTCTGAGGTTCAACTCCTTCTGTGTGAAAATATACTTCAAACTCTTGTGATCCGTGTACACCTCGCAATGGTTTCCAATCAGAAAATGTCTCCAAGTCTTCAATGCATGCACTACGGCTGCTAACTCCAAATCATGCGTAGCATAATTCAACTCATGAGGCTTAAGCTGTTGTGAGGCATATGAAACAACTTTGCCTTCCTGCATAAGCACTGCTCCAAGTCCTCGACATGAAGCGTCGCAATACACCTCATAATCCTTGGTCTGATCCGGTAAAATCAACACGGGTGAGGAAACCAAACGTTTCTTCAACTCCTGAAAACTAGCCTCACATTCCTCCGTCCATATGAACTTGGTATCCTTCTTCAACAACTCCGTCATAGGCTTCGCAATCTTTGAGAAATTCTCAATAAACCTCCGGTAGTATCCTGCGAGTCCAAGAAAACTCCGAATCTCTCCCACGGTGGTTGGTGCTTCCCACTTGGTCACGGTATCAACTTTAGTGGGATCTACTGCTATACCTTCTCCGGATATAACGTGTCCGAGAAATCCAACTTCCTTCAACCAAAACTCACATTTGCTAAACTTGGCATATAATTGATGTTCTCTGAGCTTTCCAAGAACCAAACGCAAATGTTCCTTATGCTCCTCTTCATTCTTTGAGTAAACCAGGATATCATCAATGAACACTACAACGAACTTATCCAAGAACTCCATAAACACTTTGTTCATCATGTTCATAAAATATGCAGGTGTGTTAGTCAGACCAAATGACATAACGGTATACTCATACAGCCCATACCTGGTGGTAAAAGCCGTCTTGGGTATATCCTGTTCCCGAATCTTCAACTGGTGGTATCCTGATCGCAGATTGATCTTGGAAATACCTTAGCTCCTTGCAATCGATCAAACAGATCATTGATCATCGGTAGTGGGTACTTGTTCTTGATGGTTACTTCATTTAATCCTCGATAATCGACAACCATCCTTAACGATCCATCCTTCTTCTCTACTAGAAGTACTAGCGATCCCCAAGGCGATGAACTTGGGCGAATATATCCTTTATCCAGTAACTCCTTAATCTGCTTCTTAATTTCCACCAAATCCTTTGCAGGCATCCTATATGGTCTCTTTGATATTGGCCCTGTGCCTGGCAAAAGCTCAATCAAAAACTCAATATCTCTATCCGGTGGCATGCCTGGCAACTCTTCTGGAAATACTTCGGGGAAATCCTTCACTACTGGTACTTCCTCCTGCACTACTCCGGTTAAACAATTTACTTGAGTCCTCTTTGGCACATGTCGGGATACATACTTGATCCTTCTCCCTTCTGGGGTGGTAAGTAAAATTGACTTATTGGCACATTCAATATTCCCTTCATACTTTGACAACCAATCCATGCCTAATATCACATCCAATCCTTGGGATTCCAACACTATTAGGTCTGAGGGAAAAACATAGTTACCAATTCTTAATGGTAACCAATCACACCATAGACTGGCCATATATTCTGCTCCAGGCGAAGTTACTAACATGGGTGACCTAAGGGCTTGGGTTGGCAGTTTATAGTTATCCACAAATCCCCTTGATATGTATGAATGCGATGCACCAGTATCGAAAAGAACGAGTGCAGTAAATGACTTAACCAAAAACTTACTGATTACTGCATCCGGCTGCTCTTCAACCTCCTCCACGTTAACGTGGTTCACCTGTCCCCTGTTGAAAGGGTTCGGCTTCTTCCCAGAGCTTCCATTGCCATTTCCATTCTGGGATTCAGGGCATTCATTGGCATAATGTCCGGTCTTCTGGCACTTAAAACAAGTGACTTGGCTCAGGTCTTTCTTGGCTGCGGTTGATGGGTTGGTGCGGTTCTGGCCGTTGCTTCCTCCATTCCCATTACCATTCCTGGGGCCATTGTGATTGTGCGAGCTTCCTCCTCCATGGGTATGCTGAAAATGTCCTCCCGGCCTAGGGGTAAATCGTGGCTTCTGCTGAGCTCCTGAATTGTACTTTCCTTGTGCATACTTCCTCTTGCGATTCTCAATTTGCTGCTGCTTCCCTTCAATCATAAGAGCATGATCTACCAACTCCTGGTAGTTGTTGAAGGTTGCTACCATCAACTGCATCATTCAGTCCTTCCAGAAACTTCTCCTGCTTTGATGTATCCGTAGCAACGTCATCTGAGGCATAACGTGCTAATTTACTAAAGTCCTCCACATACTGGCCAACTGTCCGTCCTCCTTGGCGCATGTTGCGAAACTCTCGCTTCTTCATGGCCATAGCTCCTGCTGAAACATGGGCAGTACGAAAAGCCTGTTGAAACTGGTCCCATGTGATAGTATCGACAGGGAAAGTGGCTGTGAAGTTCTCCCACCATGATGCTGCGGGTCCTTCAAGCTGATGTGCGGCAAACTTCACCTTCTCCGCATCCATGCATCCTGCTGTGGTCAACTCTCTAGCTGTCTTGCGGAGCCAATCATCTGCTACTATCGGCTCAGTGCTACTGGAAAACACCGGCGGATTCAGCCTAGGAAAACGGGCTAAGTGATCAACAGGTGGTGGTGGTGGTGGGTTGTTGTTGTTGTTCCCCTGGTTCTGATTCTGGACTAGTAACTGCATCAATGTGTTCTGCTGCTGGATCAACTGAGTGAGCTCCGATGGAAAGGTAAATCTGGGGTCACGTCTCGGAGGCATCTGAGGGTTTAGAAAAGATGAGATTTAAGAATAGAGGGGGTCTAAAGAGAAAACACTACCCATATGCACATGAGGCAAAAGCAAACAATTTACTTCATTCAATCAATCAAACAAGGGCATACAATCGATCTAACTATCGCAAAAGTGCTCGGACTACTATATTTACATGGTGGACTACTACTACTGTTGGGGTGGTCTACTAGAAATATTCTTCGGTTGCAGACTCCATGATATCTGCTCCAGCTTCATCAACATAGTCATCATCGCTATCATCTGTATCCGAGTCGGTGTCGTCGATGATGATGTAGTCTTCCGGGCGAATCTCCTTGGGTTCTTCATCTTCTTCTACTGGTGTAGGGCCTCCCATAAATACTCCAATCTTCCTGATCAGATCGTCATTCTTTTCCACTAATACTTCAATTTCTTCTTCAAAATCTTCACGTGTAGCCTTGAGTTCTTCCTCCAGTTCCTTGATTCTTGTCTTTGCCTTCTTCAGGTCTATCATGTCGGCGCACATCTGGTTCTCCTAACGTCGAATGTGCTGGTTTAACTCCTGGATAAAAGCTGCAATTGATCTATCCTTTCTGGTGCTGATCATCTCCCAGTGCTCATCTCGGCGCCCACAAATCTGGTAGATAGTATCCTTGAGATCATTGTGGTAGACTTCTCCAATGCGTCCCATGGTGATGTGAGCTGCCATGATCTTTCCTAGATTCCAAGTTGGTGCATCGAAAGAAAACTCTATGGGCTCAGTGACTGGCATGAACGTCCTTCCTGGAACTTGAACTTGAATCATCCAGCGCTCTTCTTCAGGTAGAGTGGCGTTGTAGGTTTCGGTGAAGCTTGGTACTCCTATGTTCAGGTATCTAGTGACTTCCTTCAAGTGACGTCCAAAGGGTGTATCTTCATCCGGTTGAGTGAACTTGTTCCTTGCATCCGCCATCCTAAAAGAGTAGAAAAGATGAGAGGTCAGAAGAGAAGAGAGTGAGTAGTGATCTAGGTCTTTAGCTTAGTGGTCGTGTCCTACAGTCAGCGTGTGCTCTGATACCATCTTGTAGCGACCAGACCTCAAATGGTCCAATCTCTATGCTCCGGTGTCATCCTTGGATCAGTAATGCTGACACCACACAGTACTTGAAGGATTTATATCAGAGTAGCAATCACACACTTATTACATCGAGTGTCTCAAAAGAGAACTTATTACGATAAATATGGCTTAAGGCCATCTAATAATGATAACAGCGGAAGGCTTGGAAGATAAGTGAGTCCATCAACTCCAACGGCATCACTGAGTATAGAACCACGACCTAAAATTCCTTAATCATCGTCTGAAAAGTCTGCAACATTAATGTTGCAGCCCGAAAACGGGTCAGCACATGGAATATGCTAGCAATGTAACACACAGAGAGTAATGGAATGAAACAGCTATTCTATATGCATATTTGGCTGGTGGAAAGCTCTATGGTTACAGTTTTGCGTAAACCCAATTTTTCCCTACTACAAAGGAATAAATTTATTTAACTATCATGGTGGTTGTTAAACATTGAGAATGGTTGACAACATTCTCAATCCCAATTAAAAATCATCATTAAACAAACCCGTCAAAATTAATTTAGAGTAACATGCCGGGGACACGGCTAACCATGATTAGTTTATACACTCTGCAGAGGTTTGCGCACTTTTCCCTACAATACTCGATCGCCTCCGTTTGGTTTCTCGCACTACATGATGTTTGAGAAACGGATGACCGAGACATAGTCTTTCAGAAGCGCTAGCACCATACGATGGGTAGACCGTACCACCTACATCCCCTACATCTGCTAGTCTACCACTGTAAGAGTTCGCACGACTTAGTCAACTATGCTAGAGCCCATAATAGCTTGTGGCTGCACACGGAAGTTTCTAGCATGAATAATCTCATGATCCCTTTGAGCCTGGGTGGCGGTCCAAAAGAAAATAGGCAATCCTGGAATACCCAGGTGCCTCAATCCACCCAGATGTGTGTTTAGGTTGCCACCTTAAGTAAACCATTAATTAACAAAGCTCACATCTGTCATGGATACACTCACCCAATCCACGTCTACTAGCATAGCATAGCAATAATAAGCAAACGTAGAGTAACTCCCAAAGGTTTGATAATAAACAGGTAATAGGTTCTACCTCAACTACTCCCCAAACCCACAATTTAATTAGATCCTAAATCATGCAAGGTGTGAGGATTGATCTAATGCAATAAAACTGGGTAGTAGGAGGTATGATCAAAGTGTTACTTGCGTTACTGATGATCCGGGAAACCTAGCGATTCGAAGTAACAAGCGACGCACTCCAGGTACTCTATCGCAAACAAACAAACATACAATAAGTACTCAACTAATGCACAGGTAAAACTCAAATAAGAGATCTAACCAGAAAGTTGAATTTAAGAACTCCGGTTGGCAAAAAGAATCAAATCGAACGAAGCAACGAAAGACAAATGGCAAAAGAAACAGGCTTTGTTTACTATTCTGGATCTAAGGCAATTTTTATAGTGGCAAAAACTTGTTTAAGTTGGTTAAACGGAAAGAGGGTTTTGAGACGAAACTCCAGGCGCTTGAATCGCCTGATTCTGATAAACGAGCGAAAAGATATACTAAAACGAAAATCGGATCAGAAATCACGATCAGAAAAATCGCAGATTTAATCTGAGAAAAAGAAAAACGACGAACGTTCGTTAAAACGAACAAACGGAGAGCGCTCACTATTTAAATAAACCGGAAAACCGATCTATTTAAAAAGATGAAACCAAAAAAAAACAAAACCGTCGGAAAACCAAACGGTTTTTCTAAAAAAAACGGCGGCGAGATCGAGGTAAACCTCAGGCGGCGGGTCCGGCTGCGGCGGCGGCGGCTCCGGCGACGGTAGGTCCGGCGGCGGCGGC
>NC_057812.1:101166007-101191933 GCF_018294505.1 Triticum aestivum
GGCGCGGGGCGAAGGCGGCGGCGGCGCGGGGCAGCTAGGGTTTGGGGGGGGCTTCCGGCTAGGCCTCCCCGGCTTTTAAAGCCGGACGGGCCTTAGTGTCCGGGTCGGACACGGCCCGTAGGTCGGTTGCGTGTTTTTGTATAAATAGTTAAGCTCAGAAAAAAAAACAAAAGGACTACTAAACGGACTCCAAAAATCCCGAAATAAATTTTCCCCGGCTTCTAAAATCAAGCCGCATAGGATGAACATTTATTTGGGACCTAATGCAATTTTGAAAAACACACATTTTCCCCTAAATTCAAATAAAATAGCAAATAAAACCAAATAAAATCTTATTTGATTTTTTTATTAAATCCTCAATATTTCTCAATTTTGGGAACATCATTTTATTCCCTCTCTCGTAATTTTTATAATAGAAATAATTGAAGATAAAATAAATAAAATCAAATGATCCTATTTTCAAAATTTGAGACAACTCAAATATGAAAATAACGAAATCCCCAACTCTCTCCGAGGGTCCTTGAGTTGCGTGAAATTTCTAGGATCAACCAAAATGCAATAATTATGATATGCAATGATGATCTAGTGTATAACATTCCAAATTGAAAATTTGGGATGTTACAAGTATTTATTTGTTAGTTTTACACAAGCATCCTTGCTGCACACACCTTTTTGAGAGAGACACACATGATTCGGAAATTATTAGAATACTCTATGTGCTTCACTTATATCTTTTGAGTTATATAGTTTTTGCTCTAGTGCTTCACTTATATCTTTTAGAGCACGTCGGTGGATTTGTTTTATAGAAACTATTGTTCTCTCATGCCTCACTAAGATTATTGAGTCCTACAAAACAGCATGGTAATTTGCTTTAATTATTTCAGGCATTCAAGATTAATAAATAAAATTTTCTTATGAGTGTGTTGAATACTATGAGAAGTTTGAAACTTGATAATTGTTTTGAGATATGGAGATGGTGATATTAGAGTTGTGCTAGTTGAGTAATTGTGAATTTGAGAAATGTTTGTGTTGAAGTTTGTGATTCCCGTAGCATGCACGTATGGTGAACCGTTATGTTAAGAAGTTGGAGCATGATGTATTTATTGTTTGTCCTCCTTATGAGTGGCGGTCGAGGACGAGGGATGGTATTTTCCTACCAATCTATCCCCCTAGGAGCATGCGCGTAGTACTTTGCTTCGATAACTAATAGATTTTTGCAATAAGTATGTCAGTTCTTTATGAATAATGTTGAGTCTATGGATTATACGCACTCTCACCCTTCCACCATTGCTAGCCTCTCTAATACCGCGCACCTTTCGCCGGTATCATACACCCAGCATATACCTTCCTCAAAACAGCCACCATACCTACCTATCATGGCATTTCCATAGCCATTCCGAGATATATTGCCATGCAACTTTCCACCATTCCGTTTATCATGACACGCTCCATCATTGTCATATTTCTTTGCATGATCATGCAGTTGACATTTTAGTTGTGGAAAAGCCACCATTCATAATTCTTTCATATAAGTCACTCATGCATCATTGCTATCCCGGTACACCGCCGGAGGCATTCATATAGAGTCATACTTTGTTCTAGTATCGAGTTGTAATCATTGAGTTGTAAATAAATAGAAGTGTGATGATCATCATTCATAGAGTATTGTCCCAAAAAAAGAAAAAAAAAAGGCCCAAAAAAGGGGCAATACTTCTATCCTTTTTCCACACTTGTGCTTCAAAGCAGCACCATGATCTTCATGATAGAGAGTCTCCTTTGTTATCACTTTCATATACTAGTGGGAATTTTTCATTATAGAACTTGGCTTGTATATTCCAACGATGGGCTTCCTCAAAATGCCCTAGGTCTTCATGAGAAGGCAAGTTGGATGCACACCCACTTAGTTTCTTTTTGTTGAGCTTTCATATATTTATAGCTCGAGTGCATCCATTGCATGGCAATCCCTACTCACTCACATTGATATCTATTGATGGGCATCTCCCTTTTTGTCTCCTCCACAACCACCATTCTATTCCACCTATACTGTTATGTCCATGGCTCACGCTCATGTATTGCGTGAAAATTGAAAAGGTTTGAGAACATTAAAAGTATGAAACAATTGCTTGGCTTGTTATCGAGGTTGTGCATGATTTGAATACTTTGTGTGGTGAAGATGGAGCATAGCCAGACTATATGATACTGTAGGGATAACTTTCTTTGGCCATGTTATTTTGAAGAGACATAATTTCTTAGTTAGTATGCTTGAAGTATTATTATTTCTATGTCAATATTAAACTTTTGTCTTGAATCTTTCAGATCTGAATATTCATACCACAATTAAGAGAATTACATTGAAATTATGCCAAGTAGCATTCCACATCAAAAATTCCGTTTTCATCATTTACCTACTCGAGGATGAGGAGGAATTAAGCTTGGGGATGCTTGATATGTCTCTAATGTATATATAATTTTTTATTGTTCAATGCTATATTATATTCTGTTTTGGACATTATTGGGCTTTATTATACACTTTTATATTATTTTTGGGACTAACCTATTAATCGGAGGCCCAGCCCAGAATTGTTGTTTTTTTGCCTATTTTAGGGTTTCGCAGAAAAAGAATATCAAACAGAGTCCAAACGGGATGAAACCTTCGGGAACATGATTTTCGGAACGATCATGATCCAGAGGACTTGGACCCTACGTCAAGACATCAACCAGGAGGCCACGAGGTAGGGGGGTGTGCCTACCCTCCTGGGCGCGCCCTCCACCCTCGGGGGCCCCCTGTTGCTCCACCGACGCACTCCTTCCTCCTATATATACCTACGTACCCCCAAACTACCAGATACGAAGCCAAAACCCTAATTCCACTGCCATAACTTTCTGTATCCACGAGATCCCTTATTGGGGCCTGAGGGAGTCCTGGATTAGGGGGTGTCCGGATGGCCGGACTATACCTTCAGCCGGACTCCTGGACTATGAAGATACAAGATTGAAGACTCCGTCCCGTGTCCAAAAGGGACTTTCCTTGGCATGGAAGGCAAGCTTGGCGATACGGATATGTAGATCTCCTACCATTGTAACCGACTTTGTGTAACCCTAACCCTCTCCGGTGTCTATATAAACCGGAGGGTTTTAGTCCGTAGGACAACATACAGAACAACAATCATACCATAGGGTAGCTTCTAGGGTTTAGCCTCTCCGATCTCGTGGTAGATCTACTCTTGTACTACCCATATCATCAATATTAATCAAGTAGGACGTAGGGTTTTACCTCCATCAAGAGGGCCCGAACCTGGGTAAAACTTCGTGTCTCTTGCCTCCTGTTATCATCCGGCCTAGACGCATAGTTCGGGACCCCCTACCCGAGATCCACCGGTTTTGACACCGACATTGGTGCTTTCATTGAGAGTTCCTCTGTGTCGTCGCCATCAGGAAGGATGCCTCGTCCCGTCTTTAAAGACGGCACCGTTGCTAAGGGAGCTTTGGCTATCGGCCAAACCCTCCGGCTAGGTGGTTTTCTTATGACCGCCTGTTCGGCTTCTACACCGACGATGACCTCTCGAGCCATTGAAAACAATCTTCATGTTAGCTCGGAACTCGCCGAGCAGTTAGATCCAATGGAGCTCTCCTCCATAAATGAGCTCTTGGATCACATCGCCGCCCTGGGAGTCTCTACGGATTATGACCAGATTAGGCCTAAACCCGATCTGAGAGAGATTAACTCTCCCAATTCACCCATCACGTTGCCGTGGTAGAGGGACAGTGCGGCGACCCTTCATCTATCTTAAGGACTAGCTATGTCCTGATTCCCGATCCCTCCAAGCCGGATACCCGCGGAGGGGAGGATATCACTCAAGACCTGAACTTAGAGTCAGGCGACGGGTTGGATTCATTGGACAACATCCAGGAATCCAAATTTTCGAGTTCGGAAATTCCTCGGCCTCTGAGCCTCAGATTGGGTGAGGCTTCGGATTTAATTCCACCCACCCACCCGAACATAAGCGATCTATCCCAAATCAGGCAAGAGCCCGATGAAACAGTATATCGTTACTGGGCCAGATTCCTCCTGGTTAGGAACAGGATAAGGGACTGCCGCGAGGAAGACGCAATCTCAATCTTCTGCAATAATTGCACGGACAAGGGAATTCTCAACGCCATAAGTCGTCGTGATATTACACGCTTCGCTGACTTAGCGTCCATTGTACGAAAGTACTGTGCGATGGAAAGCGCCTGGACAACCGAAATAAAATTTTGGGACGATCCGGCCCTGAATACAAACCCAGTCCGAAATAAAAGGGTGCATCATCGCCAGACACCCGGGTCAAACACCAAAAAGCAAAAACCCTCCACAGGGCATGGAACCATACTGGAAGGATGGCTCAATGGACCCTGTAAAATTCACAGTACAAAGGATGCCACGCCAACTCACAGCCTTAGAGCATGTTGGATACTCCGGCAGGTGGCCAAAATTGGCGAAGATCTCCTAATTCCCGAGGCCACAGAAAGCCACCCCAGAGACACCAATACGGTATTAACAGTCTTCGAGACTTTCGCATCAAATAATATGCGAAAAAGGACACTCCGCAGCCTTGCGGAAGTCTACCAAATAGCAACAATAAATCCATGGAGTGACACGGCTATTACCTTTAACGCCAGTGATGAACCTAAAATCCGAACAGCCCGAGCACCAGCCGCATTGGTCCTCAGTCCAATAGTGGACGGCTTTCATCTTACCAAGGTACTCATGGACGGCGGCAGCGGATTGAACCTCATTTATGAGGAATCCCTTCAAAAAATGGAAATAGACTGGAACCGCATTGAGCGAAGCAGCACAACCTTTAGAGGAATAATCCCCAGTCGGGAAGCGCGCTGTACAGGAAAAATCACACTAGATGTGGTGTTCGGCACGCCGGATAATTACAGGTCCGAAGAGGTCACGTTCCATGTGGCTCCGTTCAGCAGCGGTTATCACGCTCTGCTAGGGCAGGAAGTGTTTACAATCTTCCAAGCAATACCCCATTACGGGTACATGAAGCTCAAGATGCCCGAGCCTAACGGGATCATCACTCTCGCCAGTGATCCGGACATAGCACTCCGCGCCGAAAACAAGACAGCTGCACTGGCCCTCGAGGCACTATCCGAAGCCCTAGCGGCTGAAGAACTGACTGCGCTGCGCTCCATGGTGAATAGGGACGATGTGGTACTCGACAAAAGATCCAAGTCCACCTCCTTTAAACCGGCAGACGAAATAGTCAAATTCCAGGTCCATCCAACGGACCCCAATAAAACAGCTTCCATCGGGGCACAGTTAAACCCTGATGTAGATGCCGCACTACGAGAGTTCCTACGAGAGAACTGGGACATTTTCGCCTGACACCCTTCAGACATGCCAGGAATCCCACGCAGGCTGGCCGAGCACAGCCTAAATATCCTAAAAGGATTCAAACCTGTCAAACAAGCGCTTCGGCATTTTTCCGAACCTAAGAGACAGGCCATGGGAGAGGAGCTAGCAAAGCTATTGGAGGCCAGATTCATCAGAGATATAAAACATCCGGACTGGCTAGCAAACCTGGTGATGGTACCAAAGAAGGACAAATCCTAGCGCCTGTGCGTTGATTTTAAAGACCTTAACAAGGCTTGCCCAAAGGATCCCTTCCCCCTACCCTGCATCGATCAGATTATTGACGCTACCGCAGGACACGATTCGTTGTGTTTCCTCGACGCATATTCCGGCTACCATCAAATCAAGATGGCAGAATCAGACCAAGCCACAACGGCATTTATCACACCATACGGCCCATTCTGCTTCAACACAATGCCCTTTGGGCTCAAAAACACCGGCGCAACATATCAGCGCATGATTCAGACATGTCTGGCAAACCAGATCGGCAAAACAGTGGAAGCATATGTAGATGATGTGGTCGTCAAAACAAAACATGTCGAATCTCTAGTAGATGACTTGAGGCTCACATTTGATAACCTCCGAACATATGACATCAAGCTCAACCCGGAAAAATGCATTTTCGGCATCCCAGCCGGAAAGCTCTTGGGCTTCATTGTATCCGGTAGAGGAATTGAAGCAAATCCAGCCAAGATCTGAGCTCTGTTACAATTGGATATCCCAAAGTACCTCAAACAAATACAAAAGTTAACCGGATGCGTGGCGGCTCTAAGCCGCTTTATCTCCCGCTTGGGAGAAAAGGCCCTACCCCTTTACCGCCTCCTTCGGCGCGCCGAACACTTCAAATGGACGGATGCAGCCACAGCCGGACTCGACGAAATAAAAGCCATATTGGCAACAAACCCAGTCCTGGCCGCGCCAAACATTGGCGAACCAATGCTATTGTACATTGCAGCAACACATCAGGTTGTAAGCGTAATACTCGTCGTCGAACGAGAAACGGACAGACACAAATTCCCCCTTCAAAAGCCGGTCTATTATGTGTCCACTGTCCTCACTCCGTGCAAATCACGGTACCCGCATTATCAAAAGATCGCGTACGCGGTATTCATGGCATCCCGGAAGCTACGACACTACTTTCAAGAGTGTTCAATAACAATAGCCTCGGAAGTACCACTTAACGATATTATAAACAACCGTGACGCAATGGGCCGGATTGCAAAATGGGCCATTGAGCTCCTCCCGTTCGACATAACTTATAAGCCACGGCGAGCCATCAAGTCGCAAGTTTTGGCCGACTTCATCGCAGAATGGACGGAGGCCAAACTCCCTAAAGAGTACGGCACATATTCAAATTGGATCATGCATTTCGACGGCTCCAAGATGTTGGCTGGACTAGGGGCTGGCGTCGTTTTGACGTCCCCCACAGGAGACATAGTTCAATACGTACTCCAGATTATGTACACAGACTCCAACAATGCAGCCGAATATGAGGCCCTTTTACATGGTCTCCAGATGGCAGTATCCATGGGAATTCAACGCCTAGAGGTGCGTGGGGACTCGAACCTCGCAATATCCCAAATAAATGGAGACTTCGATGCCAAGGATCCAAAGATGGCAGCTTACCGCAACGCCGTCCTAAAAATGTCAACTCGGTTCGAAGGGCTCGAATTTCACCATATAGCCCGGGAAAATAATCAGGCGGCAGATGTCCTGGCACGCATCGGCGCAAAACACGATGTAGTCCCCCCCAACATCTTCTTGGAAAGGCTGTTCAAGCCATCCGTAGTATGGGAAGGGGAGCCGAACAATAACAGCCCGGACCGAACCGCACTGCCCGACACCGAACATTCTGACACGATCGGAGGCTCTGCCAATGAAATAACACCTTCAGCCCACGTAATAATGGCCGTCATCGCCCCGTGGACAGAACCATTCCTCGCCTACCTTACTAGGCAGGAACTCCCCGAGGACCAAAATGAGGCACGCTGCATAGTGCGGCGATCCAAAGCCTACAAAGTCCACGAGGGAGAGCTTTATAAGAAAAGCACTACCGACGTCCTTCAAAGGTGCATCTCCGAAGAGGAAGGGCGGAACCTCCTGGCTGAAATTCATGCCGGACTCGGCGGTCATCACGCTGCAGCTCGGTCCCTTGTAAGCAAGGCATTCCGTACAGGCTTTTATTAGCCGACGGCCCGGGCAGACGCCCAGGACTTAGTCCAACGATGCGTCGGTTGCCAGCTCTTTGCAAACCAAAGCCATATGCCACCCACCACCCTCCAAACTATCCCCATCACTTGGCCCTTCGCTGTATGGGGGCTTGACATGGTTGGACCCCTTAAAGGCGGAACCCACAAGCAAAAATACTTACTGGTCATGGTGGATAAGTTCACCAAATGGATAGAAGCCAAGCCTGTTAAGACGGCCGAATCCGGACCGGTGATAGACTTTATATCTGGGGTTGTACACCGTTACGACGTCCCCCATAGCATCATCACTGATAACGGCATGAACTTTACGACCGACGAGGTAAAACTCTGGTGCAAAAACATGGGCATCAAGCTCGATTATGCTTCCGTCTATCACCCACAAACTAACGGCCAGGTCGAATGTGCAAATGGTCTTATCATGAGCGGCATCAAACCCAGATTAGTGCGGTCCCTCGAGGAATCTAACATGCACTGGGTAGAGGAGCTCGACTCTGCACTCTAGGGGCTGCGGACCACGCCGAATCGCACCACCGGATACACACCATTCTTTATGGTGTACGGCGTAGAGGCAGTTTTGCCTTGCGACATAATTAATGACTCACCTCGACTGCGGATGTACGAAGAAAGAGAAGCCGAGTTCGATCGGCAGGACAGTTTGGACGAATTGGAGGAGGAGCGTGACGTGGCAAAAGCCCGTTCTGCATTCTATCAACAGCAGGCTCGAAGATACCAAAGCAGAGAAGTACGGGCCAAAAATTACAACGTTGGCGAATTAGTTCTACGCCTGCCAGACAAGAAAAAGGACAAACTCAAGCCCAAGTGGGAAGGTCCCTTCATAATTGACCAAGTCCTGACTGGTGGAGCGTACCACCTGCGAGATGCATCGGATAACCGACTCGAGCCGAACCCATGGAACGCAGCCCGTCTCCGAAGATTCTATGCCTAGCGCCGGACTGTGTGTTCGTCTCCTTCCTCTGTCCATTTTTTATATGCTGTCTGTCTTGCATTTCTCTCCTTCTCCCCTTCCTTTCTCTTATAGCCTTTAAAGGCTCATCAAATGACGTGCTATTCGCACTCATTAAACCTGGGGGCTTCTTTTAACAGAAGCTTATTTATACGGGCTTCATGCCCAACACATGTGTTACACTTCCGCATGTACCTTTTATTTCACCATTATATGCATCGATATGACTTAAGTTTTGGCCAAGCTGGGTTGCCTGGCTCCTGTGCTTACCCCTACGTTCCCGATTATTCGGCTAGGTGGTAAAGGGAGCACCTCTCCGATTGTTACTGCCGGATCAGCCCGATGTGTACCTCAGACTGGGTGAAGCCGAAAGCTAGCGGTCTTAAGGGAATATTCGGTCGGTGACCTAAAAGATGACCATTTCACTTATTTATTTATGCGCCCCCAGATGCTTTTTCCCGCGTCTTTTTCGCAGAATGGGCATGCACTTTAGGGCATGCCTCCCAGGGAAAGGAACCCCTAACGGAACTATTCTCCCTGGAAGATGTTTCTTACTAACCATGTAATATAACATAACTAGTCGGGCACTTGTCTGTTCACGCACTAATGACCCCTACGCCTGGTCTCCATGCATTCCCCAGTTCTTATATAACCGCATGGGAATTCGGACACACTCCGGACCGTCAGGTCTCGAGGCTGAAGAGAAAAGGTCGGCCATGACAAACGATCTACAATCCGGCTAGAATGCATTATAAATGTCAATTAAATTACATAGTCATTCTGACTGATTGTATTCCTCTTCAATACCATCTAACAGGCTGTCTAATTTACAGTCCTGCTAGGAATACTTTGCGGCCAATTCTACTTGGACGTATACTAAGCTTACAGGGATCTCCTTCCCATCGGGCCCCACAGGACCGACCTCGGCCATGTGGTTGGGGTCAGCCTTTGTGTACCACGTCTTCACCATGGCCCAAGCCTCCCTAGCGCCTTGACAGCAGGCCGATATCTTCCACAATCGGAAGCGCCGCTGTGCTCCCTTTAGCTTCTCCGCAAGCTCTCCAAGACCTTCGGGCATGGAGATGGATGGCCACAAGGCTTGGGCGACGCCTTGCATCGCCTGCCGAACTCGCTCGAGCAGTTGTGAGAGCTCGGGAAGAAGGTCACCTGTAGAACCGGGCATCTCCTCTGCAGGACGACCTGTTAGCACACCTACAGACATTACACTGTTAGTCGACTTCCCCGCCGGACTTTTTTTTTCAAATGTTCGTTCAAGCACTTACTAAATATGTTGCGCCGAAGCCGCAGATTCTCCTTAATGGAGTCTGACGGCTGGGCACGAACATCTTTCAGGTCGACGCCCAGCTTGGTGTTGGCATCTTGGAGATCGTTCTTCTCCCGCCTCACCTTTGTCAGCACCTTCTCACCAGCCTTCAGCTGGTGTAGGAGTTGTTGCCTTTCCGAACTCAATCCGGCGCCATCTGCAAATTCATTTTTCAAATTCGCACCCATGCCATGCTTCACAAAATACTTATCTTTCGAAGTGTATATTACCAGCGGGGGTCTCCTTGGGCTCCCCTGCCGCGGCTAGTGCGGCCTCAAGTTGGGCTTTGCACTCTTCCAGCTCCTGAGACAGTAGGGAATTCTTTTCTGTAAGAACCTGCATAACAAATGATCCTTAAATCAGTTATTCTAACTGTTTCAAGTCTCGGGGGCTACTGGTATATATATATATATATATAATTACCAAAAAAAATTACCCGTATGTCTTTTACATATTGCTCCGTGGCTCTGGCTAGACCATTTTGAGCGGCATGGAGGTACGCATCTCCCGAATTGAAGGCATCTAATGCCTCTCGGGAGAAACAAGCGTCGCAAAGAATTGTCCGGCGACGCTGTGGTTCATGGCACTCTCCACCTCAGAGTTGGCGGCAGACAACCTGTCCACATCCTCCATCGGAGGAGCGTCCGGTGTGCGCCTTGTGTTAGCCTCCACCTCCAGACCAGGCTTTGGAGCGTGGCTGGTGGAGGCACGATTGGCAGCCTCTCCGGATATAGTCTGGCGAGGTCTCTTTGTCCTGAAGAGAGCACGAGTGTTAATATGCCTTGAAGGTATAACACCTGGGATAAGGGGGCGCACCATACCTTTGCGCTGACGCCTCGGTCTGGACTGCACTTCTTTTCTGCCCACGAGGCCCTGCGGCCCCTCGTTGGCTTGTCGCCGCAGGTTCGGCCTCCCGTCTCAAAAACCTCCCCTGCAAAGCTCGGTTGTAATCAGGAAACTGAAAACATGAGAGGGCGGACCCCTATTCGGGATACTGGGACTTTGATCTCAGTTACCTGGGAGGCCGGGATTAGCCCTGGGTAATCGGCCGTAATGGCCACCAAGGCGTTGTCCTTGCTCAATTGATGGAACACTCCATCAATCAGTTCCACAGATAAGTCCGGATCCTCTTGAGAGGCCGGGTCAAGGGACCGTCCTGGGTCCTCGGGATGTGGAGGAGGGATGTTTATTTCTTTAACAGCCTGGCGCAGTTCCTGCGTTAAAGTCGTTAGACTGAATATTTAACAATGGGAATATAAAACGGATGGTCAAGTAAACCACTTACCCAGCTTAGGGGATTGTACATAGAAAATCCACCCTTTGGGTTGATGCGGAGAAATTCCTCCTCTCCTCCCTTGTACAAAGCGGACAAGGTCTTTGTTAGGGTCGCGGCCGAATCCGGTCCCTTATGGCCGTAGCGGGTGGCATCGTCCTCCCTGTTGAAATCCCACATGGGGTGGCCTCTGTACTGTAGCGGCTGCACCCCTCGCATGATGCATGCGGCCATGACCCCGATCATGGTCAGTCCGGAGTGAGCTAACAATCTTATCCGGCCCATCAGGTAACGGACATCCTTGTCACTTTCCCTCTGAGGGCTCCATGGACGCCAACTTAGGCGCTTCTTTAGTGGAGCGCTGTCGAACTCAGGGAGGCCGATCCGGATAGGATCCGGCAGCGGGACGTCCTCTATGTAAAACCATTCCGAAGGCCAGTCCTCGGACGCCTTCTTTGGGGTTCCGGATAGATATCCGGTCCCGGCGATGCGCCACACTTCGGCTCCGCCCACTTGATATATCGACCCCTTCTGAGAATGGGGCACAAGGCAGAATAGCTCTTTCCACAGCCCGAAATGAGCCTCAACACCCAAGAACAGCTGGCAGAGGGCTACGAAGCCCGCGATATGCAATATGGAGGAAGGCATAAGATTGTGTAGCTGGAGGCCATAGAACTCCAGGAGCCCCCGGAGAAACAGATGGATGGGAAATCCGAGCCCTCTTATTAAATAAGGGACAAGGCATACCCGCTCTCCTTTGGAGGGATTAGGGGCACTCTCCGCTTGCTCTCCGCCATTATAGATGGCAAGACCGGCTCGAACCGGGACCATATAGGACGGGGGGAGAAATCCCTTGATCTGGAGCGTCACTAGCTCGCTATGCAGGATGGAGCATCTCTCCCAATATCCAGGCTGAGGGCTGGAAGGGCGAAGGGAGGAGTTGCGACGGCTGGCCATGGTGGTATGGACCTTTGTCGGATGCGCTTTGATGAACACTCGCGAAGGGGAGAAGGTGTGGTTTGGATCTAAATCCTCGTCCCCTTAAATGGGCGGCTCATTTACGCGGCTAGGGGTGTGGATGTGAAAACACTCAGACTTTTCATATTCGTTTGACACATGGGAGACGTCCATTATTGGGCGTAGAAGCCAAGGAGCGCAACATTTACAAGAAACCGGACATTATTCAACAGGTACACGGAATTTGGAGGAGAACCCGCCTTGCAATGCCGAAGACAATCTGCGCGCCGGACTCATCGTCATTGAAACCTGGTTCGGGCGCTACTGAGGGAGTCCTGGATTAGGGGGTGTCCGGATGGCTGGACTATACCTTCAGCCGGACTCCTGGACTATGAAGATACAAGATTGAAGACTTCGTCCCATGTCCGGAAGGGTCTTTCCTTGGCGTGGAAGGCAAGCTTGGCAATACGTATATGTAGAACTCCTACCATTGTAACCGGCTTTGTGTAACCCTAACCCTCTCCGGTGTCTATATAAACCGGAGGGTTTTAGTCCGTAGGACAATATACAGAACAACAATCATACCATGGGCTAGCTTCCAGGCTTTAGCCTCTCCGATCTCGTGGTAGATCTACTCTTGTACTAACCATATCATCAATATTAATCAAGCAGGACGTAGGGTTTTACCTCCATCAAGAGGGCCCGAACCTGGGTAAAACTTTGTGTCCCTTGCCTCCTGTTACCATTCGGCCTAGACGCACAGTTCGGGACCCCCTACCCGAGATCCGCCGGTTTTGACATCGACAGGGCCTGTTCCGGAGCTTCGCCGGAGGGGGCATCGGTCACGGAGGGCTTCTACATCAACACCATAGCCCTTCCGATGAAGTGTGAGTAGTTTACCTCAGACCTACGAGTGCATAGTTATTAGCTAGATGGCTTCTTCTCTCTTTTGGATCTCAATACAAAGTTCTCCCCCTCTCTTGTGGAGATCTATTCGATGTAATCTTCTTTTGCGGTGTGCTTGTTGAGACCGATGAATTGTGGGTTTTTGATCAAGTTTATCTATGAACAATATTTGAATCTTCTCCGAATTCTTTTATGTATGATTGGTTATCTTTGCAAGTCTCTTCGAATTATCAGTTTGGTTTGGCCTACTAGATTGATCTTTCTTGCAATGGGAGAAGTGCTTAGCTTTGGATTCAATCTTGCGGTGTCCTTTCCCAGTGACAGTAGGGGCAGAAAGGCACGTATTGTATTTTTGCCATCGAGGATAACAAGATGGGGTTTATTTCATATTGCATGAGTTTATCCCTCTACATCATGTCATCTTGCTTAAAGCGTTACTCTATTCTCTTGAACTTAATACTCTAGATGCATGCTAGATAGCGGTTGATGTGTGGAGTAATATTAGTAGATGCAGGCAGGAGTCGGTCTACTTGTCTCGGACGTGATGCCTATATACATGATCATACCTAGATACTCTCATAACTATGCTCAATTATGTCAATTGCTTAACAGTAATTTGTTTACCCATCGTGAATAATTATGCTCTCGAGAGAAGCCACTAGTGAAACCTATGGCCCCCGGGTCTATCTTCCATCATATTAATCTTCCAATACTTAGTTATTTCCTTTGCCTTTTATTTTACTTTGCATCTTTATCATAAAAATACCAAAAATATTATCTTATCATATCTATCAGATCTCACTCTCGTAAGTGACCGTGTAGGGATTGACAACCCCTTATCACGTTGGTTGCAAGGATTTATTTGTTTGTGTAGGTACAAGGGACTCGTGTGTGGCCTCCTACTGGATTGATACCTTGGTTCTCAAAAACTGAGGGAAATACTTACGCTACTCTGCTGCATCACCCTTTCCTCTTCAAGGGAAAACCAACGCAAGTACTCAAGAGGTAGCAGTAGTTTACCTCAGACCTTCGGGTCCATAGTTATTAGCTAGATGGCTTCTTCTCTCTCTTTGGATCTCAATACAATGTTCTCCTCGATCTTCTTGTAGATCTATTTGATGTAACTCTTTTTGCGGTGTGTTTGTCAAGATCCGATGAATTGTGTGTTTATGATCAAGTTTATCTATGAACAATATATTTGATTCTTCTCTGAAATCTTTTGTGTATGATTGGTTATCTTTGCAAGTCTCTTTGAACTATCTGTTTGGTTTGGCCTACTTGTTTGATCTTTCTTGCAATGGAAGAAGTGCTTAGCTTTGGGTTCAATCTTGCGGTGTCCTTTCCCAGTGACAGCAGGGGCAACAAGGCACGTATTGTATTGTTGCCATCGAGGATAAAAAGATGGGGTTTATATCATATTGCTTGAGTTTATCCCTCTACATCATGTCATCTTGCCTAATGTGTTACTCTGTTCTTATGAACTTAATACTCCAGATGCATGCTGGATAGCGGTCGATGTGTGGAGTAATAGTAGTAGATGCAGAATCGTTTCGGTCTACTTGTCACGGACATGATGCCTATATACATGATCATGCCTAGATATTCTCATAATTATTCACTTTTCTATCAATTGCTCGACAGTAATTCGTTCACCCACCGTAATACTTATGCTATCTGGAGAGAAGCCACTAGTTAAACCTATGGCCCCGGCTCTATCTTTTATCATATAAGTTCCCAATCTATTTTATTTTGCAATCTTTACTTTCAATCTATATCATAAAAATACCAAAAATATTTATCTTATTATTATTATCTCTATCAGATATCACTCTCGTAAGTGACTGTGAAGGGCTTGAAAACCCCTTTATCGCGTTGGTTGCGAGGTTCTTATTTGTTTGAGTAGGTACGAGGGACTTGCGTGTAGTTTCCTATTGGATTGATACATTGGTTCTCAAAAACTGAGGGAAATACTTACGCTACTTTGCTGCATCACCATTTCCTCTTCAAGGGAAAACCAACGTAGTGCTCAAGAGGTAGCAAGAAGGATTTCTGGCACCGTTGCCGGGGATATCTACCACAAGTCAAGACATACCAAGTACCCATCACAAACTCTTATCCCTCGCATTACATTATTTGCCATTTGCCTCTCGTTTTCCTCTCCCCCACTTCACCCTTTCCGTTTTATTCACCCTCTTTTTCCGCTCTGCCTCTTTTCCATTTGTCTCTTTTCGCTTGCTTCTTCTGTTCTTGTGTGTTGGATTGCTTGTCACGATGGCTCAAGATAATACTAAATTGTGTGACTTTTCTAATACCAACAATAATGATTTTATTAGCACTTCGATTGCGCCTCTTACCGATGTTGAATCTTGTGAAATTAATGATGCTTTGCCGAATCTTGTTATGAAAGATCCATTTTCCGGCCTTCCTAGTGAAGATGGCGCTACCCATTTGAACAACTTTGTTGATTTATGTGATATGCAAAAGAAGAAAGATGTAGATGATGATATTGTTAAATTGAATCTATTCCCGTTTTCGCTTAGAGATTGTGCTAAAACTTGGTTTTCGTCTTTCCCTAAAAATAGTATCGATTCATGGAATAAGTGCAAAGATGCTTTTATCTCTAAGTATTTTCCTCCCGCTAAGATCATCTCTCTTAGGAACGATATTATGAATTTTAAGCAACTTGATCATGAACATGTTGCACAAGCTTGGGAGAGGATGAAATTAATGATACGTAATTGCCCTACACATGGTTAGAATTTATGGATGGTCATACAAAATTTTATGCCAGATTGAATTTTGCTTCTAGAAATCTTTTAGATTCGGCCGCGGGAGGCACTTTTATGGAAATCACTTTAGGAGAAGCTACTAAACTCCTAGATAATATTGTGGTTAATTATTCTCAATGGCACACTGAAAGATCTACTAGTAAAAAGGTGCATGCAATAAAAGAAATAAATGTTTTGAGTGGAAAGATGGATGAACTTATGAAATTGTTTGCTAATAAGAGTGTTTCTTATGACCCTAATGATATGCCTTTGTCTACTTTGATTGAGAATAATAATGAATCTATGGATGTGAATTTTGTTGGTAGGAACTGTCGGCGTTCTGGGAACGGGGGTCCCCAGACTTGCCTGCCTGCGGCCTGCGGCGTGGCTCAAGTGGGGGCCCAGCGCGGCCCATCTTCATCAGCTCAAGCTCAAGACCCTCGCGAGGGGCCAAGCCTCGCGGGGCGGACGACCAGAAGCTTCGTCAGAGGCAGCCTCATCAGGCAGGCTCGCGAGGAAGCGGAGAGATCAAGGCAGGGGTACCTCGCGAGGAGCTCGTGACACAAGCCATGACGATCGAGATGAGGCGGGCGCCGGCCTGCGCAGTGTCCTTGTTTCGCCTTTGGTGCAAAGGGGGCAAGCACAGGCCAAGGCACCGGGCAAAGGTTACCATTCCGGTGCAATGAGACCAAGACCAGTAGAGCAGCAGGATGGAGGTCATCGTGGAGCCCAAGACGGCGTCATCACCAGTGCTTTTGGTAGCCGAAGACCACCTTTGGTCAGGATAACGTGTACTAGATGTTCCCCTTCAAAATGGCCAATTGTTGGCGCCCTTCCCGCTCATTATTTGGGGAGAGGCACAGGGCCTCTATAAATAGAGCTAGCCACCACAGAGTAGAGGACGGACAAGAAGGGACCGAAAAAGAGAGATAGATAGATAGAGAGAGAGAGAGAGGTGATTTAACTCACCCAAGCAGTTCACCGCACCAGCTCAAGAACACCTCTCGCGAGGTTGTTCTTCCCTTGTACTGTTCCTCATCAGCCCCTGAGGCAATCCACCACACCACACACTGGAGTAGGGTATTACACCACAACGGTTGCCCGAACCAGTATAAACCTTGTGTCCCTTGTGTTGGTCGTTGTTTCCATCTTAGATCACGCGAGGAGATTGGACGTAGATCGGTAGGGGAGAGATCTCCCCGTGCACCCCAGTGTTCGAACCTCAAGGGTCTACCGAAACCTGAAATCCGACATTTGGCGCGCCAGGTAGGGGTGCGCCGGAATCTTTCTTCCGCTGTTCGCGTGCGATCTTTCGTCGTGTCCATGGCTGACGCTCGCCGAGCTCGCGCCGAGCGCCGGGCTGCTCTCGCCACCCGCGTCGCCCAGACGGCACCCGTCGGCGGACGCCCTCGTCGTTCCCCGTCGCGTGCCGCCAACCTCACCACCAGCCCGGCGGGGAACGAGCAGCAGGCCTCGTCCCAGCATCCTTCGGTGCGGCGGGAGGGCCGCACCGCCACGCCATCGCTAATTCTAGCGTCGCCCGTCATCGCAGCTCTCCTGGGTGGCTCCCAGGCACCACCCTCGAGCCATCACGTCAAGCCATTCACCCGCCGGATCAGCACCGCCTCCAAGTGCCGAGAAGCCCCCTCGGGCTGGGTGGCGCCCAAGGCCGATCTAACCTTCGACTCGGAGGACCACCCCTTCAACCCCATTGGTTCGGGCGCGCTCCCGATGTTGTGCACCCCCACCATCTGCCAAGTGGTCGTCACCAGGACCCTCATCGACGGTGGTGCCGGCCTCAACATGCTCTCGGTGGAGGCCTTCAGCCTCCTCCACGTGCCGTTGGAGCGGCTCCAACCCAGCAGGCCTTTCTCGAGCGTCGGAGCCGGTTCCACTGCCTCCTTGGGACAGATCCGCCTCCCAGTTACCTTCGGCACCTACAATAACTTCCACACGGAGTTGATCGACTTCGACATCGCCCCCATTGGCCTCCCCTACAACGCCATCCTCGACTATCCGGCCTTGGCTCGGTTCATGGCAACAACTCACCCGACGTACAACCTCATGAAGATGCCTGGGAGCAGCGGTGTCTTCACCATGTCAGGAGACACAAGGGACGTGCTGCAGGTGCTCCAGCTTGTTTTCAGGGCGGCCGCGGTGGCACAACCCACTAGCACCGACGCCCTTGAGCCCAAGGGGGCTGCACCGGCTAAAAAGAAGCAGCTATTCACCCAAGACAAGGCGGAAACCAAGCAGGTACTAGTCGACGAGGACGGGTCCACTGGCGCCACCTTCACCATAGGGGCCAACCTCGAGCCTGAGTAGGAGGAGGTTCCTGCGTGCGAACAAGAAAGTGTTCACGTGGGAACCTGATCAGTTAGCAAGGGTCCCAAGGGAAGTGATTGAGCATCACCTCAACGTGTGCCCCAATGTGCGCCCCGTGAAGCAGAAGGCGAGGCGGCAGTCCACTGAGAAACAGGCTTTCATCATTCAAGAGACCCGGAAGCTGGAGGCGGCAGGAGTTATCCGCGAGGTCCGCTGCCCTGATTGGCTGACTAATCCGGTTGTTGTGCCAAAAAAGGGAGGAAAGGAGCGCATGTGTGTCGACTTCACCAACCTCAACAAGGCCTGCCCGCAGGATCCGTTTCCGCTCCCCCGCATTGACCAGATAGTCGACTCCACCGCAGAGTGTGACCTATTGTGCTTCCTAGATGCCTTCTCAAGCTATCACCAGATCAAGATGGTGGTAGAAGACGTGGAGAAGACGTCTTTCCTGACCCCGTGTGGAGTGTACTGCTATATGTGCATGCCGTTTGGGTTGCACAACGCAGGCGCGACCTTTCAGCGACTGATGCACATCACCTTAGGCCGGCAGCTCGGGAGGAACGCTGAAGCTTGCGTCGATGACATTGTGGTGACGCCTCGTGAGGCAAGAACCCTGATACAGGACCTCGAAGAAACCTTTGTGAGCCTCAACGAAGTGGACCTACGGCTCGACCCGGAGAAGTGCGTGTTTGGAGTCCCCTCGGGCAAGCTCCTGGGTTTCCTCGTGTCCCACAGGGGCATCGAGGCCATCTCGGAGAAGGTCAGGGCAGTCGAAGACATGAGCCCGCCAAGGACCCTTAGAGAAATGCAGAAGCTCACTGGGCGTGTAACTGCGCTGGGGCGCTTCATCTCCAAGCTTGGGGAACGAGCACTGCCCTTCTTCAAGCTAATGAAGAAAAAGTGCCCCTTCAAATGGACTGAAGAGGGTGACAAGGCATTCCAAGACCTCAAGAGGTACCTCACCAGCCCACCAGTGATGGTAGCTCCACGTCCTCGGGAACCCCTAGTGCTCTACCTTGTGGCCACCCCCTACTCTGCTAGCGTAGCCCTGGTGACGGTCAGGGAGGAGCGTTGTGCCAAGGCCGCATCGACCGTCCGACTTAAGCAAAGCAGAGCCGGGAGGGCCTCGTGAAGGCCGCAACCACAGCTGGAAAGGAACAACCGTAGTAGGAGAACGCACCCGAAGCAGGAGGGGCCTCGTCAGGCGACCAAATACTAGGGGCTCCGTCGTCTCAAGAAACGCCTCGACCTCTAGAGGACGCAAGCTGCACCAGCACCCTCAACCTCGTCGAGCATCCCGTGCACTTCATCAGCACGATGCTACGGGACGCAAGGGCACGGTACCCCATGCCTCAAAAACTCCTCCTCGCGCTACTAGTGGCCTCACGCAAGCTGTGCCACTACTTCCAAGGCCATCCCATCAAAGTCGTCTCTGCATAACCCTTGGAAAGAGTACTCCGGAGCCCCAACTTAGCTGGGAGGGTCGCTGAGTGGAACATTGATCTACAGGCATTTCAGCTAGAATTCAGTACGACCAGAGTCATCAAGGGATCCACACTTGCGGATTTCGTGGCAGAATGGGCAGAAGCGCCGGGTCTCGAGGCAGGCGAAGACCGATCACTTTCCCCGGGAAGTGAAACATCGGACGGCTGGGTCATGTACTTCGATGGGGTATTCTCCCGACACCGTGCGGGAGCTGGCGCAGTGCTTGTATCCCCTACCCAGGACAAACTCTACTACGCCGTACAACTCTGCTTCCAGCACGGAGAAAAGGTCTCCAACAATATAGCGGAGTACGAAGGCCTCATAGCAGGCCTGAAGGCCGCGATTGCCTTAGGGGTAAAGCGACTCATCATCAAGGGTGATTTGCAGCTCCTCGTCATCTTGTCCAACAAGATATACGAGCCAAAGTACGAGCGAATGGAAGCCTACCTCACTGAGGTTCGCAAGATGGAGAAACAGTTCTGGGGGCTGGAGTTGCAACACGTGCCCCGGGGCACCAATCAGGAAGCTGATGACATTGCCAAGAGGGCATCTCGGTGGCTGCCTCAGGAGCCTGGCATCTTCGAGGAGCGGCTCTTCAAACCCTTGGCGGTGTTGTCACTGTCGAGCACGGTGCAACCAAGGGAGGAGCTTCCTCAGCCGCCTGCCTCAGGAGCCCCGGTCTGTGGCTCGGCCTCAGGGGCACGCCTGCTCCTGACGTTAGAGCCTCAGGAAGGGTGTTGGATCCCGGAGCTCAAGAACTACCTGATGCAAGGGACTCTGCTGGAGAACGAGGAGGAAGCGGAGCATGTGGCGCGGCAGGCCACAGCTTATTGCATCAAGGACGGAGAGCTCTATAGGAAACGACAAAATGATGTGTCCCTACATTGCATCTCCCGAGAGCAAGGGAAGGAGCTACTGGCGGACATACACGGCGGAGACTGCGGGCACCACTCGTCGTCACGAACCCTCGTCGGCAAGGTGTTCTGTGGTGGATTCTAATGGCCCACAGCGCTCATCGACGCTGTTGAGCTGGTAAAGGCTTGCGCAGTTTCACGCCAAGTAGATCCATCAGCCCGTGGGGGGTCTATAGACTATACCTCTCTCATGGCCGTTCGCAGTTTGGGGGCTGGACATTCTGGGCCCGTTTCCTCGGGCGCCAGGGGGCTATCGCTACCTCTACGTCGCTGTGGACAAGTTCACCAAGTGCGCTGAGGTGGAAGCCGCCTGCACAATCCTGGCAGGCTCTGCGGTCAAGTTCATCAAGGGCCTCGTGAGCCGATTTGGGGTGCCCAACCGCATCATCACCGACAACGGTTCGCAATTCACCAGTAATCTCTTCAAAACGTATTGTGCTAACCTTGGAACCCAGATATGCTACGCTTCGGTAGCACACCCCCGGAGCAACGGCCAGGTCAAGCGAGCCAACGCGGAGGTCCTGAGGGGCCTCAAAGCAAGGACCTTTAAGAAGAAGCTGGAGGCCTGTGGCAGGGGCTGGTACGACGAGCTCCAGTCCGTGCTGTGGTCAATCTGCACGAATGCGACCAAGCCGACTGGCGAGACCCCGTTCTTCCTCGTCTACGGAGCAGCGGCTATTCTCCCTCACGAGGTTAGGCGTCGCTCCGCACAGGTCCTGGCGTTCGACGAGACGCAGCAAGACGCCATGCGGGGGATGGATCTCGTGCCGAGAGAAGAACGTGATACGTCTCCCTCGTATCTACTTTTCCAAACACTTTTGCCCTTGTTCTGGACTCTATCTTGTATGATTTGAATGTAACTAACCCGGACTGACGCTGTTTTCAGCAGAATTACCATGATGTTGTTTTATGTGCAGAAAACAAATATTCTCGGAATGACCTGAAACTCCACGGGAGGTCTTAGAAAAAACAATAAAAAAACCTCGCCAAATATGAAGACCAGGGGGCCCACACCCTTTCCACGAGGGTGGGGGCGCCCCCCCCCCTAGGGCGCGCCCCTGTTGACCCTACGACGCCAACTCCAACTCTATATATTTGCTTTCGTAGAGAAAAAAATCAGAGAGAAGAAATCATCACATTTTATGATACGGAGCCGCCAAGCCCTAAAACCTCTCGGGAGGGCTGATCTGGAGTTCGTTCGGGGCTCCGGAGAGGGGGGTTCGTCGCCGTCGTCATCATCAACCATCCTCCATCACCAATTTCATGATGCTCACCGCCGTGCGTGAGTAATTGCATCGTAGGCTTGCTAGACGGTGATGGGTTGGATAAGATTTATCATGTAATCGAGTTAGTTTTGTTCGGGTTTGATCCCTAGTGTCCATTATGTTCTGAGATTGATGTTGCTATGAGTTTGCTATGCTTAATGCTTGTCACTAGGGCCCGAGTGCCATGATTTCAGATCTGAACCTATTATGTTTTCATCAATATATGAGAGTTCTAGATCCTATCTTGCAAGTCTATAGTCACCTACTATGTGTTATGATTCGGCAACCCCGAAGTGACAATAATCGGGACCACTCCCGGTGATGACCATAGTTTGAGCAGTTCATGTATTCACTATGTGCTAATGCTTTGCTCTGGTTCTCTATTAAAAGGAGGCCTTAATATCCCTTAGTTTCTAATAGGACCCCGCTGCCACGGGAGGGTAGGACAAAAGATGTCATGCAAGTTCTTTTCCATAAGCACGTATGACTATATACGGAATACATGCCTACATTACATTGACGAACTAGAGCTAGTTCTGTGTCACCCTATGTTATGACTGTTACATGATGAACCGCATCTGGCATAATTATCCATCACTGATCCGGTGACTACGAGTTTTCCATATACTGGTTTACGCTTATTTACTTTTCCGTTGCTACTGTTACAATCACTACAAAATACCAAAAACATTACTTTTGCTGTCTCTACTTTTGTTGCCGCTACCACCACTATCATATTACTTTGCTACTACACACTTTGCTGTAGATACTAAGTTTCTAGGTGTGGTTGAATTGACAACTCAGTTGCTAATACTTGAGAATATTCTTTGGCTCCCCTTGTGTCGAATCAATAAATTTGGGTTGACTACTCTACCCTCGAAAGTTGTTGCTATCCCCTATACTTGTGGGTTACCAAGACCAATTTCTGGCGCCGTTACCGGGGAGCATAGCTCTATTCTTTGAGTCACTTGGGATCTATATCTGCTGGACACTATGAAGAACTTGAGAGATCCAAAAACCAAGATCTATCCCTCAACTACGAGGGGAGGTAAGGAACTGCCATCTAGCTCTGCACTTGATTCACCTTCTGTTATGAGTAAGTTTGCGACACCTACATCTGCTTCTGCTATTCGTTCTGATATCTCGCATGTTATTGATGATGCCACTTCTGCTATGCATGATGCTTATGATGAAACTGCTTCTATGCCTGATACTATTGTGCCACTTAGTGATTTTCTAGAAGAACAAATTGCTAGGGTTAGAGAAAAAGAAATTATTGAATCTGAATACGATGATGATAGTGATGATGAAAATATGCCTGTTATTCCTGAGGGTTATTTATTTGATAAAGATGCTTCTTTAGCTATTTTAGCTTGCAGAGATAGATATGAGCTTAAGAGGTTATTAATTAAATGGAACAAAGAATCACTTAGAGATAAAATGAAACCCGATCCTGCTTTTGCTACCTCACCTATATGTGTTCCTGATAAAGATTATGAATTCTCTGTTGATCCTGATATAATTACTTTGGTTGAATCTGGTCCGTTTTATGGCTATGAATCTGAAACTGTTGTGGCACATCTTACTAAGTTAAATGATATAGCTGCCCTATTTACTAATAATGAGAGATCACGTTACCTCTATTTACTCAAAATATTTCCGTTCTCATTAAAGGGCGATGCTAAGATGTGGTTTAATTCTCTTGATCCTGGTTGTGTGCGTAGTCCCCAGGATATGATTTATTACTTCTCTGCTAAATATTTCCCTGCTCATAATAAACAAGCTGCTTTGAGGGAAATATACAACTTTGTGCAAATTAAAGAAGAGAGTCTCCCACAAGCTTGGGGGAGGCTTATCAAGTTACTTAATGCTTTGCCTGATCATCCTCTTAAGAAACCTGAAATACTTGATATCTTTTATAATGGACTAACAATTTCTTCCAGAGATTACCTGGATAGTTGTGCTGGTTCTCTTTTCAGGGAAAGAACACCGGATGAAGATGAAATTCTATTGAATAATATGTTGACAAATGAAAATAATTGGGCACCTCCTGAGCCAACTCCTGCTCCAATTACTGAGCCTATTCCTAAACCAACTCCGAAGAAGAGAGGTGTTCTATTTCTCAGTCCCGAAGATATGCAAGAGGCAAAGAAATCTATGAAAGAAAAAGGTATTAAAGCTGAAGACGTTAAGAATTTACCTCCTATTGAAGAAATACATGGTCTTAATTCACCGCCTATTGAAGAAACTTATGATCTCAATCATTTATTTACTGAAGAACCTCCTGATCCCGATATCCCGACACAGGTAGTAAAGGTAAATTCTCTCTATAGATATGATAAAGCTGAAGGCCCTCCTACTAAAATTACTAGTCATTGCTTGGATGAGTTTGATAACTTTATGTATAAGCAAGATGACTTCAATGCTTATTTTGGTAGACAATTAAAAGAAAATGCTTATATGATTAGACGCTTGGGTGATTATATGGCTGATATTAAAGGTGAACTTAAACTTATTAGCAAACAAGCTTCTATGGTCACCACTCAAGTAGAACAAGTACTTAAAGCTCAAAAGGAAGTGCTTAATGAAATGAATAGTAAGAACAAATGATTATGCTGTTAGAGTGGCTACTAGAACTGGTAGAATGACTCAGGAACCTTTGTATCCTAAAGGCCACCCTAAGAGAATCGAGCAAGATTCTCAAAGAAATAATATTGATGTTCCTAGTTCTTCTAAAAAGAAGAAGAAGAAAAATGATAGAACTGTGCAAACTTCTAGTGAACCTATTGCTGAACCACCTGATAATCCAAATGATATTTCTATGTCTGATGCTGAAACACAGTCTGGTAACGAACATGAACCTAGTAAAATATTAATGATGATGTTCATGATGATGCTCAACCTAGTAATGATAATGATGTAGAAATTGAACCTGTTGTTGATCTTGATAACCCACAATCAAAGAATCAACGTTATGCTAAAAGAGACTTTGTTGCTAGGAAACATGGTAAAGAAAGGGAACCTTGGGTTCAGAAAACCATGCCTTTTCCTCCGAAACCATCCAAGAAAAAGGATGATGAGGATTTTGAGCGCTTTGCTGAAATGATTAGGGCTATCTTTTTGCGTATGAGATTAACTGATGTGCTCAAAACGAATCCTTATGCTAAATATATGAAAGATATCATTACTAATAAAAGAAAGATACCGGAAGCTGAGATTTCCACCATGCTTTCTAATTATACTTTTAAGGGTGGAATATCAAAGAAACTTGGAGACCCCAGAGTACCTACTATACCTTGCTCCATTAAAATAAATTATATTAAAACTGCTTTATGTGATCTTGGAGTCGGTGTTAGTGTTATGCCTCTCTCTTTATATCATAGACTTGACTTGAATAAGTTGACACCTACTGAAATATCTTTGCAAATGGCTGATAAATCAACTGCTACACATGTCGGTATTTGTGAGGATGTGCCTGTTGTGGTTGCAAACATTACTATTTTAACGGACTTTGTTATACTTGATATTCCTCAGGATGATAGTATGTCTATTATTCTTGGAAGACCTTTTCTTAATACTGCAGGGGCTGTTATTGATTGCAACAAAGGCAATGTCACTTTTCATGTTAATGGTAATGAGCATACGGTACACTTTCCGAGGAAACAACCTCAAGTTCATAGTATCAATTATATCGAAAAAATTCCATCAATTATATTTGGAGGTTTTGAATTTCCTCTTCCTACTGTCAAGAAGAAATATGATATACTTATTATTGGGGATGTGCATATCCCCGTTGAGGTAACTTAGTGTTATTCGAAATTTCTCCGGTTTCATGATTATCGAAATGAGTTTGTTAACAAGACTTGATCAACCTTGTTAGCAGTTTCTTTTTGATGAGCATGAGATGGATGAAACTAGAAGTACAAACTTCTGTACCCTCTTTATATTTTCTGTTATTTATATTAAATAAAATAAAATTAGTATTTTTCTGTCTGTTTCCTAACTTATCCGTGCAATATAAAAATATCCCCAAAATAAAAATCCTCGGAATGCCATGCCAATTTAATATGATTTTTTTAGGAATATTTGAGGATTTACTGTGCAAAAATTACCGCGGGAGGAGCTGCCACC